>NC_088414.1:23862764-24055264 GCF_034236695.1 Oncorhynchus nerka
AGGTATTGTCTGCCTCTAGTGCGCACACACACACACACAGGCAGATGTGCACACAACACGCATGTACACACACTCACTCACTTACACATACTGCTTCTCAAAGTCCCAGAGACAGAGTCCCAGAGACTGAATCAGACAATGGAAAGAGGATGGAGAAAGGTAGAACATTTGTGAAGAAGGCTCCATACTCCTGGATATCAATTACATTGTACCACCTCAAAAATCCAAATCATTTATTATACATGTATGGAGACCATACTAAATGATGCATATGATATCAACAAGCTAGAGTAGCATGGCATGCTCTTAGTAAGTTAAATAATATACAATTATCACCTGGCTGCCAGTTCTTTTCACTTTGACTGATGTGGCTGGTGTCATGACTATCCATTGACTGGCAGTCCCAGTCCAGATAAAATGAAGGATGTTCCTGTTCTGAGATTGACCCCTCTGCTCCTGACTGACTCTGAGGATGAACACAGGGCCCCGGGGAAGGGGCCAACCTTCCCTTGTCCCTACTGAAGGAATGCTATTTCCTTTGAGAGGCATGGAGCGTGTGTGCAGGGGGAGCAATATCAAAGGGTGGAGGAGAGAGTAGCACGCATGACAAGGGCACTGGGGAGTGGAGCACTGCACTCACACATCAGTGGTGCTTGCCTTTGATCCGGAGCAGTTTCTCCAAAGCACGATGGAGTGCCCAGAGAGAAAGCCCCGAGCCTGGGCGTTATTTCCGGGAAACATTCCCCTCTCTCAGCCCTCTCTTTGCACTGTCCAACTGTGTGATTAACTGTGGGAGATTGAATGACGGGCGATGATGTGTATGGTTTCATCAAGACTAGTCAAAGCACCTGTAGACTTTTTCACATCTAGCTGGAAAGGGTGGGCGTTGACTTCAAGAAGAAGAAAAAACAGACCTATCTGTGGTTTTAGTACTATAAAGACAAGAGAGAATATGACAAGAGGCAAAGGATTACTCTCTCAAATGGGAGATGACGTCGGTTTAAAGCCTCCTGAAGGTAAACTAAAAGCTTTCTATACTCCCATTCAGTGGTTATCTGTTCTCATTGTTGTTTAATGAACCATCAGTAGATCAGGCTGGAGCAGCTTAGAGGATGGTGATTGGCTCCCAGGGTTGAGTCTCTGTGTAAGGGTCAGAGTTTGTAGAGCTCTAGGCTGGTTCCCTCCGACGGTTCCCAGAGTTCTAAAGGCATCCATCCTAATCTGCTCTCCGTCATGATCTCCCTGACTGATCATCTTCTCATGGGCCTTCTCTATCATCCTTTACCAGCAGCTCCAAGCACTTTTGTTCCTTTCCCCCGGCCCGTGTGTGTGTTAGTTATTGGCCAAGTGGCCCAGATTAGCTGGCCTGACCTCGGGAATGGTTCCACTCTTCTTTTAGATCTTGCACACTCTGCTCCTGAACACTCTTCATTAAATCTCTCTTTCTCTCTCCCCCCACACACATACACATGCAGACAAATACTCACACAGACAATGCTTCCTATTTGTCCCCCCCTCAGTAGGCTACCCATCATCATCCAATGTGTCATAGACATTTTGATAATCAACAGTGGCTCTTTATAAGCCAATGGATCTCTCTAACCCAAACCCATAGGTTTGAAGTCTACTGTGCTGTGGACCAATCCGACCCACATAGGGTAACAGTAAATAAGCCTGCTGTCCTTATTTCTCTTGGTTCACCTTGCAGATACAGTATTTCCCTCCGAATACCACCTCCCATCCCATCCCCCTTCCCTCCCTGTGCAGTCTGTCAGCTGAACTGATTGCCTCTCTCTCCCGCCCCCACAGTGGCATTTAGCTATTCTCATTTGCATGTACATGCCCTTGCTGTGCGGCCTGTGAGCCGGCGAGATTGATCAACACCGCACTGTGTTTCATCGCATGTCAGTCTGAGGCTGCTACCAGGCGCAGTGGGCACACACATACACACCAGCACACGCAGCCGGGTACACTAGTGGGTAAACATGTTTTCCTGATCACCCACACACTACACGCATCCATATGCGAACACACACACACTCACACACACACACACACACACATAAAACATCCACACGTAATGCACAGACACTCAACATACTGTAAATACACACTTTGAAGATTGAGGATATGCACACATTGCACAGATGTACTTATGAGTCAGAAAAATGCATTGAAGCATTTGGCCTCCATATCATGTCTAGTGAGAGTGAATCACTCAGAGGAATGGTGCTTTCACTGTAAGATCTTGGCAGGGATCTATCCTCTACTCTTCTCTTATTACTTACTGAGCTGACAGATATTAATATGCAAAATAGGAGGCTGCTGAACAAAATGCTGATAATTAAGTGAAGATGTTCTGGGTAGTGTCGCGCTTAAGAGTGTGCACATAGGACCCATCACATGGTAAGCCATTATGCCACCGAGCAGTTATTGCTGTGCTTTGGGGGTGAGTCTGTTCTGCGTAGGCACTGTAAAAATAGAACCTCGGAGAGTTGAACTGTAGTTAACATTTCATTTTAAGAGGGTAACACTTCATTTTAAGAGGGTAACACTTCATTTTAAGACAGGGTGACACTTTATTTTAAGACAGGGTGACACTTTATTTTAAGACAGGGTGACACTTTATTTTAAGACAGGGTAACATTTCATTTTAAGACAGGGTAACACTTCATTTTAAGACAGGGTGACACTTTATTTTAAGACAGGGTAACATTTCATTTTAAGTCAGGGTAACATTTCATTTTAAGACAGGGTAACATTTCATTTTAAGACAATGTAACACTTCATTTTAAGACAGGGTAACACTTCATTTTAAGAGGGTAATACTTAATTTTAAGAGGGTAACATTTCATTTTAAGACAGGGTACAGGGTAACATTTCATTTTAAGACAGGGTAACCCTTAATTTTAAGAGGGTAACACTTAATTTTAAGACAGGGTAACATTTCATTTTAAGACAGGGTAACCCTTAATTTTAAGAGGGTAACACTTCATTTTAAGACAGGGTAACATTTCATTTTAAGACAGGGTAACATTTCATTTTAAGACAGGGTAACACTTCATTTTAAGACAGGGTAACATTTCATTTTAAGACAGGGTAACATTTCATTTTAAGACAGGGTAACCCTTAAGAGGGTAACACTTCATTTTAAGACAGGGTAACACTTCATTTTAAGACAGGGTAACATTTCATTTTAAGACAGGTTAACATTTCATTTTAAGACAGGGTAACACTTCATTTTAAGTGTCCCAAATAAACCATTAATAAGGCATTTATAAATTGTGTGTTCACCATTTATTAATCATTACTCCCACATTTGTACATTTTAGTAAGCTAGTTATTCACACACATTTCCTTAAACAGCCTGAATGTCTACCAACAGGATGCCCATATTTTGGTGAGAAATTACACTGGTCACTCAGACATTCATGAAGTATTTATAAAGTATAAATAGCACTCATTTTAGATTAGGGACCGCAAAAAAGACTTGACTAATGATTAGTAAATGGTTTATTCATGTGGGAGTAATGATTAATAAATGGTGAACACACAATTTATACATGCCTTATAAATGGTTTATTACAGACCTTTAAAATAAAGTGTTGCTGAACTGTATCCTTACACCACTTTATAGAGTCATCAGAAGGAAAATACTGCATCTTTAGTATGTTGGTATAGGCTACACCAGGAAGTAAGGGGACGGATCATGACCCGAATGGCAAACAGCTGCAATCGTATGGTAGGTAATACAGTATGAGGGCATGATACCACATATTCTTTGACACAGGTCAAAGGTTGCAGGTTACAGTGTATTCTTCCTGTTCCAGGGTCCTTCCTTTCTTTAAGGCATATCGCTACTACAGATAGTGTCTTATAAGAATTTTGATACGGTTGGTTGCCTTAACCCTCTATGCTGCCACCTCCCCTCTATTTCCTCCCCCACCCCCAGCTGATCTCCCTTCTCTCGCTCTGTCCCCGAGGAGGTGAGGGGAGTGGGAGGAATCCATGTTGCCGGGGGCGACAGGCAGGCTCTCTGTGCCATCCTCTTACACAAACGGCAGGATCAGCGCTCCACACAAGAATAATGAGAAGATAATGGGGAGTAATGTGACCCGATCTGTCCCGATTATCTCATGGCACCCACCGGCACAGCGCCATCTGGTGCCTGATCTGGGGACAGCAGCTCCTGTGCTGTATGAAAAGAGGGCAGGTTTAGAATGAATCCCTTCCCCCCAGTTTATTGACTGGTTGTTTTGGTGATTTGTGTGTGCTTGCATGTGTGCACAGGTGTGTTTGTGGATGTGTGTGTGTGTTTGTGTGCATGTTTGTGTGTGTGTCACGGTCACACATAAAAAGTGACTTTGCATTTATATATGAATGTCTGACAGAGTATGTCGTTGTGCTTATATAAACTAGAGAAGAGAGTGGTGTCTAAAGCACAGTGTGAATTCCCGACATGGACAAGTGTCCACCATGCTGCTTTCTCCCAGCTTAACTCACACCCTGTTCTCTTTTTAACCAGATAGTCTCTCCCCCAGGCAGCACTGGGCCAATTCAATAAGACGCTCCATTGTATGGGCAGTGTGGCTTGTGGTTTAGATTGTTAAGGCTCTTTGTGTCGTGTGTTTACAGATGCTTTACATGCCCTTCAGAATTCAGGGCTCTCTCTCTCTCTCTCCTACCTTCAGACAGACTCAGCAGTCTAATCCCCATAATGCCACAGCCATTACAGATATCAGATCTCACAGAGAGACACTGGTTTACCAGAAGACATCGAAAAGATTGGCTTCTGTAAGGTCAGGCATATAGAAAATAGTTATTTGCGTCAACGTCATCTGAAGAATGGATGTTTACAGAATGCTTGGTAATACATGTTGTTATGCAGCTGGAGGTGGACAACCAATTGGCTTCATTCAACCTTACATCAAAATATACCTTGTAAAATCCACTGGCGAAGGAGATTTCCAATACAACACACATATCCACAACATTAAACCACATCATTCTGCCTCAGGAGGCTGAAGAAATTTGGCTTGTCACCTAAAACCCTCAAACTTTTACAGATGGACAATTGAGAGCATCCTGTCGGGCTGTATCACCGTCTGGTACGGCAACTGCACCGCCCACAACCGCAAGGCTCTCCAGAGGGTGGTGCGGTCTGCACAACGCATCACCCGGGGAAAACTACCTGCCCTCCAGGACACCTACAGCACCTGATGTCACAGGAAGGGCAAAAATATCATCAAAGACAATAACCACCCGAGCCACTGCCTGTTCACCCCACTGCCATCCAGAAGGCAAATTCAGTACAGGTGCATCAAAGCTGGGACTGAGAGAATGAAAAATAGCTTCTATCTCAAGGCCATCAGACTGTTAAACAGCCATCACTAACACAGAGAGGCTTCTGCCTACATACAGACTCAAATCATTGGCCAGTCTAATAAATGGATCACTAGTCACTTTAATAATACCACTTCAATAATGTTTACATATGTTGCATTACTCATCTCATATGTACAGTATATACTGTATTTTATACCATCTATTTCATCATGTCTATGCCGCTCAGTCATCGCTCATCCATATATTTATATGTATGTATTCTTATTCCATACCTTACTTAGATCTGTGTGTATTAGGTAGTTATTGTGGAATTGTTAGATTACATGTGAGATATTGCTGCACTGTCGGAACTAGAAGCACAATACATTGCAATCACCTCCACCTCCCTCGTCCCCCTCGCCATCCTTTTCCTACTGTCCCACTAATTTGCTCTCCATGCACAACCTGGCTGTTTATTGAGATGCTAACTCTCTTTATGAGCACCTAATCCCGGAGCAGGGGGGATAATTTATGAAGCATTTACATGAAGAAGGCCAGCTAATTGGGAGCATGTGTCGGGGTAAGCCTTGGCGACGCCTCCATACTACAGATGAGCAGGCCAGGATTCCGACTCTCTGCCTGCCATACCGTACAGTATAATGATACGTCAAATCCATCCTCCTTCAATCCATCTGTCCTCTCAACAATTCAGCCTTTAAAGCAATCTCTGTAATGTTTTGACGTAATGATTGAAACATTATTATTATGTGTTTTCCGAGTGGTAGCTAGTCTGTCATGGTAGGTCTATAGCAGCAGCATAGAGGGGCTACGTATGGTAGCCAATCCGCAAGCAGCTTTCTTCTCCGGCTAACTGCTCCATTCAGCAGCCAACTAACCCGCCCAAGACATACTCAGCCGTGACTCGCAAGGCCTGACCTCCAACTCGTCGTGTCCAGAGTGTCAAAGGCCAGGGCGGACAGGTCCCTCTGAGAGGGCAGTGGCCATTTTTACGTGCGATGACACGTATCACCCACATCTTCCACCGCCACCGTTTCTCCATACCCCTTCGCTCCACTCAGAAGCCCCCCCCCCCCTCTCCCCATCCTCACCCTCCCTCATTTACATCAGGTCGTTTGTTATTACTTTATGGTTATATATGGGGCTTTGTCTGGCTGTGTATGTACCTTCACCACTCCCAGCTGGTCCCCATTAATAACTGGGCCCTGGTGGGAAGAGGCAGGGAGATGGAGGAGCTTGTTAGCCTCATAGACGGGATCAGGGGCCCAGCATGGGAGATGGGACGGGAGTGGAGGCGTTTGTTGGACCGGAGAGGGAACAAGAGGAACGTACAGTACAGCACACACGTCAGACAGCCATAGTCCTAACGTTGATGTATTGATGTGTCAGCGATCAGCCCATTGCAATCACACAACATGTATCTTTGTTGGCTACATCTCTGTGTAAACGTGCTTTGGTGTTATTATTGTCTGGATATAGATGAGTGTGTCTGTCTGTGGGCCACCAGTCAGACATGTGTTGGGGTGAAAGCGTAATGAGGCTGCTGAGTGGACCAAGCAGGCCATACATGATATAGACAGACTCCATTGTGGGTCACACACGGCAGGCAGCAGAAGCCCTCAGATCTGCCTGCTTGATCAGCTCTGCGGGAGCCCGTGGGGAATAAAGCCGTGAAAAAAGGATTTATTTAGCACGCCTCATCAAAAGGGAATTAGCAGGGTTTGGGCAGGGAAGACGGGGTCTGTTTAGGGCTAGGATGAATGGCAGGATGATCTCTGTAATCCCAGACCCCCTGCCCCCCCCCTTTTCCCCCTCCCCCAAAAATCACCCCTTTCTTTATCACTTAGCTCTTATGTAGCCTCAGCCAATCAGTCAAATTAAATGACAACCAAAGTGAGATTAGATCTTTACATCTGCTCTGAAGATCATTCAAGGAGATGTAAGGCTGTTTTATCTGTTGCTGTTGTTCTGTCCTTTACAGTAATTCTTCCTCCTCCCTCACAACATGGCGGCGAGCTGTCATCCTCAATGATGGCAAAGCTGATGACAGAGAGCTGGCTGCCGAACACGCCACAAACAACGAGTGGCAGCGTGTAAACTAAAGCAAAACAAAAGCCCTCTCCACTCCTTCATAGGCAGGATCCCTCCCACCTGCCACCTCGCCAACGCTGATGAAACACACTGAAACAGAGAACATCCATTAAAAGGGCAAGCAGCGAGAAACGCTGTACTGTAAAAGCCTGAACACTGCGAGGAATCTTGTTCAGGCTTCCCCGTCACACTCGCTGTGGTTCATTATTCCTGGCAGGCAGCTTCGTGTTTGTGTAGTGACTTCCTGTGCTGCGGCTGAGACCGAGACACACACATACAAGCAGATGCTGCGGCTGAGACCGAGACACACACATACAAGCAGATGAGAGGTGACAGGCACAGAAAAGGTGACTTGCATTCTGACTCTCACAATGTGATGACAGAGACTCCAGTGTGGCCTATCTTGCTGGAGGTTCTTCATCAATATTCACCCTATTACCATAATCAAATTCTTAGGTCATTAATAATGGATAGCCAGTCTGACTGTCTCCAGTTGGCCTAAAGATGCTAAACTAGCACCCATTTTGAGAACGTTTCAGAACAAAATAGTTTCTAAATGTAAGCTGTAAACGCTTACTGGGTGTCTTCATTAAACACTTCTCTTAATTTGCCTCTCCTACTATATATCAAGATATCCAGGTCTTAAATGAGGCAAAAATCCACAGATTAATACAAATTAAGTGTTTAATGTATTCAACACTATTTACCTGATCTCCCTCCTCCCTCCTCCACCCTCCATTTCTCTCTCACCTTCCGCTCTCTAGAGTAGTGCTGTTATAATGGCTTGGCCAGAATAAGCAATGCTATGCCTATATTCTAGGTCATTCTTGTCACCTCCCCCAGTGTATGTGTCCTGGAAGCTCCCTGTGTCCACCACAGACCCACAACAGACCAATAGCTTCTTTATGTAACACCCAGGGGACACTCACTCTGCCCCCTACACAGGTATGGCTCTGCCCTGGAGAAACCAACAGCATCAGTAACCTGTCTGATGGTTGCATTGTGCTGTAGCCCGCACTCTCCCCTCCTCCTCCTCTCCCCCTCCCTCTGCTCCTCTCCAATCCATCTCTACGCTCGCTCTCTAACTCTCTGCACCCCGCAGCCTAATCATCGGCGGCTCCCATTTCCCGTGATTTATCGCTCCCTCTGCTGGAGAGAGAGGGACCAGGGATGGGGATTGGGACAGGTAGGAGGACTGGGGGGGTGGTAATCAATTACTGTGGTGGTCATCAAATCATTGACATGAGGAAACACATTGGAGGAGTGTGTGAGACTGCTTGACCCTGATACAAACCCACAAAAAGCACCCCATAAAGAGCTGTTTAATAAAGACATGTTCTCTCGCTCCTAATCTCTTGTCTTTCTCCTTCTACTTCCACCACCACCTCTTGATAGATTGGAGAAACAAAATAATGGAATAAAGCCTTGCTATTGGGAGGGCAGTTGAACAGTCATACAGGTATGACCAAACACCCGACTCACTGACTTACTGGACACCTGGCCTCTCTTCTCAAAATGGAGCTAGGAGGTAGAGCTGGGAGTCCTTTGGGTGTTTCATTGCAAACATAAAATGGATTACAGACAGACTGAGCGTTTCCAATCACTGCAGTGAGGCTTTGAATGAACAACATTCACCTTGGTCTGGAGAGGGTGACACACACACACACACACACAAAGTCCTTTGAGGAACTGAAATTGAGTGGAGCGGAACATAGTGAGGGGGCAAAGGGAAATGAGAGAACAGAGGAGAACGAAATAGAAAAAATATATTTCAGATGACATCCCCATTGTAACTAGGAGCAGGACGATGGCGCTTAGCAAAACTGCTAACAATGAGCGCAGGAGAAATCCCCTATCCTACAGGGGCCCGACAGCATGCTCTCTATTACCATACTCATTTAAATACAGTAATCTCATTTTCTGCTTCAGCCAAAGGGGCATGCTAAATTTCCTTGTCTAAGCATAGGGGGGTACAGGGGTACAGGTGCGTAGGATTAGTGTATTTTCCTATCTCTGGGGTCGGTCAGGTTCTGGGGGGCTGGTGTACGCATGTATGTGCAAGAGTGTGTGTTGGGAGAGGAGGGGAGAGGGGGTAGCTATGGGGATATCATATCAGAGATCTGACAACCAAAGGGAGCAGAGAAAAAAAGATCTGTTTCCACCCAAGCTGTTTCCATTCTTCCACTCTTCCGGTCCAGTGGAACAGTTGATGAAGTTTAAATGAAGCAGAATTAGGAGATCAAGCAGACAGCTAGTGTTGATGGTATCTGTGAGGCCTCCTCCCGCTCCGGGCCAGGGCTTGGGGAACTGACCGGGGACGGCTGACCTGGATGAAATCGAGAGAAAGAGAACGAGGGAGGATGGGGAGAGAGGGGAGGGGTGAAGTATTCCCTAAATGTGATAATCTCCAATCACCTCTAACATCATTTCTGTCAAGGCTTCGGTTAATGAGCTCATAGCCGATCGAGCGTGATGCTCCCCTCTCTCTCCTCCCTCCCCTCTGATTCTCTCTTTCTCTCCCTCGCTCTCTCTCATCATCACTGTTGTTCTTTTGATTTAATCCCTCACACTTCAGTTGATTTGAGCAAGAGGGAAAGAGAAATGGAGGGATGGAGGGAAGGGGAAAGCCTATTACCCAAGCCTCTCGGCTCTCGTCTATCTAAATGCTAACGATGCAAGGGAGCGAGGGAGAGAGAGAGAGAGAGAGGAGAGAGAGAGGAGAGGGGATATGTTGGTGAGGGAGGACATGATGCGGCAGAGGGAGGCTAATCTGCAGTTGCCTTGGGTCCCAGAGAGCGGTTTGGTTATTTTGAAAGCAGGTTAGCTGAGGAGAAACACAGCATCCTGTGTGCTGACCCTTCATCCCCAGGGTCAAAGCACCTGATCTGTCCTCTTACTTCCACTGGAGCTGCTCTGACACACCGCAGCTGCTCAGAGCCCTGTGCTCCGCTCAGCCCCGTTCTCCACCAGGGCTCAGTGTGCTCATTTTTTACCTACTTTTACGCCACTATTGATTAAAACATGGGGGAGTACGTATTGTTTTACTACATGAAATTAAATGCTGCAGATTGATTTGCGTTGGCTGGTGTAGTTGGTCGGAAAAGACCGGGATAAAAGCTGTGGGTCACCTTGAACTGAGAGTAATGTCTGTTTCAATCTGCTCCGAGCACTGCACCTTGGGACCGGAGGCATCTTCTATTGTTTGATATGAGATTTCCTTCTCCCTCTATCTCTGGAATATTTATTTCCTAGATAGTTTTTCCTTCTGCAGTGCCCCAAAACCAATAAAACTATAGATGAACACAATATACAAATTTGAACTTAAATATCTGTAGTAACTGCATCCTGCAGCACCAATTTCAGCTGCTGTGCTTTAGTGGCTATTTCAATTGAGAGTAGACCTGAATATAGATTACACAACAATCGATGCCTAAATCAACATATATTTACAAATACCATTTGTCATTACATTTGAAGTATTTTGAATGCCATTTGATGTAGAGGCCTCTCACAACATAATTCCCATAAGTACAAATAGTTATGATGGTGGTTATTATGTGTAAAAGCCAGTGTCTTCCGTTCCACTTAATGCACTGTTACAGTCATTTTCACCTTGATTTGTCGTCACTGGACCCAGCGTTCAATTCATCTTCAATACACAATAAGAACAATGGTGTGAATATCCCGGAAACACACACAGGCCTCTAAGCCGGTCTTTACCCTTGGCAGAGCGGCAGCCCTTTGCTCTGTGCATAACAATTTTACCCGTCTAATTCTCCTTTCAAGAATCCCATTTGTTTTCATTGGTGGGCGAGAGGCAAGCGAGCAATCAATCCTTGTAATGTGATATGCGGATGGAGTACTGTGAGTAAATGTTTGAGCAGGCAGCCATCCAAGATCTGCAGTCAAACGAATTGAGGAGAAAGAGAATCTATCCAGGGCAAGCTTCTCTCTTTATTATTGCCTCTCTCCACACAGCATCAGGGTATCAAGCGCATTATATTCCAGCTCTCTGTGCATTTTTCATATAGGCCCGGCTTTTATGTTTTATGTACGCCAGCTCAGGGGAGAACAGCTGTGTGGGCGCTGCATCCTCTGGAAGTTGAGAGAGAGAGAACTCATTTCACTGGGAGAAGTGGAGCAGAATGCCAAACACAGCCAGCCAGGCAGGCGCCGCGCAAGGCAGCAGCACACTACCTGGATACCCAGTTGCACCCTGGATACAAACAGGAACAATGGAAAGCAGTGGTTGCCTGAGCAGTTATTACATTATCATAATGTTATTACATTATCATAGTGCTCAGGCACCACACCACACATCCTGATATTGCCGGAATTTTAAAACGCTAAATATTCAAAAGGTTCTTAGGTTATCGGGCACTGACCGTGTGATAAGGCCCACTGAGTGAGCTCTGAACGTGGTACTGTACAAGTGATTATGTTAACCCAGTGAGCACAGCCCATTTTTATGTGTAATAAGACAATACAGAATGTATCACTGTAATAGGAGGAAAATGCTCTCGTTAATATACAGAATTTGTATTTAATACATGAAGTCCTGTGTGATCTTCAGACAACAAATATGGACTGTGTAAACACCTAGTCTACTATTCTGTGTATTTAATACATGGCAACCAGTGTGATCTTCAGACTACAGTGACTATAAATAAGAACAATTTGAAGACCTATTCTATTACTTGCTTTACTCAGTCTTCTTTACTCATAAGTGTCTGTTTCAAACCCTAAATCAAATCAAAGTTGTTTGTCACGTGTGCCGAATACAACAGGTAGAACTTACAGTGAAATGCTTACTTACAGGCTCTAACCAATAATGCAAAAAATGTATTAGGTGAACAATAGGTAAGTAAAGAAATAAAACAACAGTAAAAAGACAGGCTGTATACAGTAGCGATGCTATAAAAGTAGCAAGGCTACATACACACACCAGTTAGTCAGGCTGATTGAGGTAGTATGTACATGTAGATATGGTTAAAGTGACAATGCATATATGATGAACAGAGAGTAGCAGTAGCGTGAAAGAGGGGTTGGCGGGTGGTGGGAGGTGGGACACAATGCAGATAATCCGGTTAGCCAATGTGCGGGAGCACTGGTTGGTCGGGCTAATTGAGGTAGTATGTACATGAATGCTAAATGATGTAGAAACATTGTGCTGCAGTAAATGTTTAATGTTTCAGTTATGCATACCTCCCTTACAATTGGCTAATTGATCGATAGAGCTTTTAAAGCTAGAATCCTTAGTTGCTTTTAAATGAATGATGTATTCCCACTGATTCTGGAAGAATATAACTTGTAAATTAATCATGAGCTTAGTTCAACATTCGTACCCCATCAGAACCCAAAATATGAGCTTGTTTAACTCCAATGTCTGTAAACAATGTAAATGTCAACAAACACTGTATAGCCTCAAAACAGTTATTTCTCTAGGCCCATCCTGCAGCTTTTACCAAAACTGAAGCTGGGTGCTCAATTTGATATCGTTTTAATGGATGATTCTATCTTTGAATGTGTTCCAGCTTGCTGTTTGTCTGTTACCTATGCATAGTCACTTCGCCCCCACCTACATGTACAGATTACCTCAATTAGCCTGTACCCCTGCACACTGACTCGGTACCCCCTGTATATAGCCTCGTTATTGTTATTCTTATTGTGTTACGATTTATTATGACTTTTTATTTTAGCCTACTTGGTAAATATTTTCTTCTTCTTGAACTGAACTGTTGGTTAAGGTCTTGTAAGTAAGCATTTCACGGTAAAGTCTACACTTGTTGTATTCTGCGCGTGTGGCAAATAAAGTTTGATTTGATCTGATCTTGTTTGGGGAGCAACACTGCCCTCTAGTGTTCAGAACCCCAAATCCAGTGTTTTTAATTACCATTAATGTTCTAGTAGATCTACAAGCCCGTTCATAGGTTGCAATAGTGCCCTGATGATATTTACAGCACCATAAGTGCCTTTTTTTGTGTAGACGTGATTGGTTCAAGCATCCTTTTGTTCTCAACTATATCCTTACTCTCACGAGGGGTTTCTCACCTCCATTAGTGCTGCACAGTGAAAATAAAGAGAGGGTCAGGAAAGGGGAGAGAAAGGGAGGAGGGGGAATAGAGAGAGGGGGGAAATTGGGAAATAGGAGAGAGAAAATACATAGTGAGAGGGTGACAGGGGAATTAGAAAGGGTGAAGGATAATAGGGAGAGGGAAGAAGCACAGATAGACCAAGAGGGAGAAAGGAGGAGAGAGATATTGGAAAATGTGTGAATTACATTCTGTAATCATATTCCACCAGAGACCAAAGAACCTAAAATCCCAGGTAGCCGCTGGGAGAGGGAAGAGCATTTTTTCACGCCTGAGAGGCCGTTGGCGGGCCCTAACTGGCCACTGCCAGCCAGTCCAGTGCACTGGTCCCAGCTTGGTGCTTTGTCAATGTGCTGTGACTAATCCAGCAGGGGTCCCAGATCCTCTCTCCTTACCCTAATTAAAAGAGGATTAGCCGGCATGGCGTTTTCCCGGGCCGCTCCAACACGCAGGCAGCCTCCATCCCCTCGCTTTCCCAGGATAATCACACCTCCAGGAATTGCAGGGCTTTCTTTGGAGCTGGAGCCTGGAAAAGGAAGTCCAGTAGAGGAATGGTAGGCAGTGGGCCTGGGTCACTTTGAACACACAGCTGTGATCTGCTATAGACTGAGCTGTAGGTTTTACCTACCTCTGCCAGCCAGTTGGCTAATAAATTTGTCATTAGGCATGTCCTTGATCAGGTTAATTGAAGCTACTGTAGCATACTACTTTGTCTGTAAATTATTGTTGTGATAAACCTTTGTAGGTAGGCCTACTACTTTCTGCCCGTAGGCCTACCTGTGTGAAATAAGAGAGTAATTCACAAAAAGCACTTCCAATATATAAAACCCACATCATTTCTCTGTGTAAAACAAAAATGAGGGCCGAAGCACTTAAAAAAAAAAAGATTTGATCAACTCTGCCCTACAAAGACAAAACACTCTTAATAACTTCAGTTTTCTCCCTAATTCATGTACCTTGGTTCGAGAACAGGGTAGCAAGCCGTGTTCATCTTTGAGACCGTCGCTGGCTGAACCTTTAGCCTACAATGTAGAAAATGGCTCATCTCTAGCCTTAGCCGTTCAAAGGTTAGGGGGCTGATAACTAGGCCTACTCCAGGAAATGTGCTTCAAATGAAGGATTTTCCTGGTGCTCCCGTTGGTGCTCCTCACTGTTTAAAGTTAGCAGTTATTAATAAACCCCAGATTTGGCCCCTAGGGGAGCGTGACAGCCATCCTGCAAAATGGCTACTGTCGATAATACAATGTTGCAGATCTGAAAGTTTTTTTTTATATAAAACGGAACAAATTTAGTACCGAGATAAATGTACGTACTGTACCTTGAAAAGACTTAGTTATGGAGCCACCACATATCTGTCCCCTGGGGGTAGTGGCAGCCAATTGAGATTGTCAGTCTTGAGTGCCAGCTTGCAGAGCCTGCTGGTTTAGTTGGTGACCATGAGGCTTTTCATTTGTTTTTGAGTCTTTAGTATGGACATGCATTTGGGGTTTTTCCTTTTTGTATATATTTACATTTCTTCACCATCTGAAAAAATACTAATCCACCAACCGTTGCAAAAATAATCCACTATTGTATTCTACTGTGTGTAACTGTTAAAGGTCCAATTCAGTCGTTTTTATCACAATATCAAATCAAATTGTATTAGTCACATGCGCCGAATACAACAACAGTGAAATGCTTACTTACGAGCCCCTAACCAACAATGCAGTTCAAAAGAATATGCATAAGAATAAGAAATAAAAGTAATAAGTCATTAAAGAGCAGCAGTAAAATAACAAAAGCGAGACTACAGTTGAAGTCGGGAGTTTACATACACCTTCGCCAAATACATTTCAACTCAGATTCACAATTCCTGACATTTAATCCTAGTAAAAATGCCCTGTCTTAGGTCAGTTAGGATCACCACTTTATTTTAAGAATGTGAAATGTTAGAATAATAGTAGAGAGAATGATTTATTTAATATTTTATTTCTTTCATCACATTCCCAGTGGGTCAAAAGTTTACATACATTAAATTAGTATTTGGTAGCATTGCCTTTAAATTCTTTAACTTGGGTCAAACGTTTCGGGTAGCCTTCCACAAGCTTCCCACAATAAGTTGGGTGAATTTTGGCCCATTCCTCCTGACAGAGCTGGTGTAACTGAGTCAGGTTTGTAGGCCTCCTTGCTCGCACACACTTTTTCAGTTCTATAGGATTGAGGTCAGGTTTTGTGATGGCCTCTCCAATACCTTGCCCTTAAGCCATTTTGCCACAACCTTGGTTGGGTTATTCGGCTTGCAAACATTCCCCTGTTTCTTCCAAACATAATGATGGTCATTATGGCCAAACAGTTCTATTTTTGTTTCACCAGACATTTCACCAAAAAGTACGATCTTTGTCCCCATGTGCAGTTTCAAACCGTAGTCTGGCTTTTTTATGGCGGTTTTGGAGCAGTGGCTTCTTCCTTGCTGAGCGGCCTTTCAGGTTATGTCGATATAGGACTTGTTTTACTGTGGATATAGATACTTTTGTACCTGTTTCCTCCAGCATCTTCATCTTGTTGTTCTGGGATTGATTTGCACTTTTCACACCAAAGTATGATCATCTCTAGGAGACAGAACGCGTCTCCTTCCTGAGTGGTATGACTGCCATGGTGTTTATACTTGTGTACTATTGTTTGTACAGATGAATGTGGTACCTTCAGGCGTTTGGAAATTGCTCCCAAGTCAACTTAGTGTATGTAAACTTCTGACCCACTGGAATTGTGACACAGTGAATTATAAATGAAATAATCTGTCTGTAGACAATTGTTGCAAAGATTACTTGTGTCATGCACAAAGTAGATGTCCTAACCAACTTGCCAAAACTATTGTTTGTTAACAAGAAATTTGTGGAGTGGTTGAAAAACAAGTTTTAATGACTCCAAGCTAAGTGTATGTAAACTTCAGACTTCAACTGTATGTACAGGGGGGTACCAGTACAGAGTCAATGTGCGGGGGCACCAGTTAATTGAGGTAATATGTACAAGTAGGTAGAGTTATTAAAGTGACTATGCATAGACGATAACAACAGAGAGTCGCAGCGGTGAAAAGAGGGGGAGGGGGCAATGCAAATAGTCTAGGTAGCCATTTGATTAGGTGTTCAGGAGTCCTATGGCTTGGGGTAGAAGCTGTTTAGAAGCCTCTTGGACCTAGACTTGGTGCTCTTGGACCTAGACTTGGTGCTCTCTGCTACCGCTTGCCGTGCGGTAGCAGAGAGAACAGTCTATGACTAGGGTGGCTGGAGTCTTTAACTATTTTTAGGGCCTCCTTCCATGGCCTGGTATAGAGGTCCTGGATGGCAGGACGCTTGGCCCCAGTGATGTACTGGGCCATTCACACTACCCTCTGTAGTACCATGTGGTCGGAGGCCGAGCAGTTGCCATACCAGGTAGTGATACAACCAGATGCTCTCGATGGTGCAGCTGTAGAACCATTTGAGGATCTGACGACACATGCCAAATCTTTTCCGTCTCCTGAGGGGGAATAGGTTTTGTTGTGCCCTCTTCACGACTGTCTTGGTGTGCTTGGACCATGTTAGTTTGTTGGTGATGTGGACACCAAGGAATTTGAAGCTCTCAACCTGCTCCACTGCAGCCCCATCGATGAGAATGGGGGAGTGCTCGGTCCTATCCTGTAGTCCACAATAATCTCCTTTGTCTTGATCACGTTGAGGGAGAGGTTGTTGTCCTGGCACCCCACGGCCAGGTCTCTGACCTCCTCCCTATAAGCTGTCTCGTCGTTGTCGGTGATCAGGCCTACCACTGTTGTGTCATCGGAAAACGTAATGATGGTGCTGGATTCGTGCCTGTTCGTGCAGTCATGAGTGAACAGGGAGTACTTGAGGCACCCATGAGTGAACAGGGAGTACCTGACTTTCTGACACACCCATGAGGGGCCCCTGTGTTGAGGATCAGCGTGGCGGATGTGTTGTTACCTCACCTTACCACCTGGGGGCGGTCCGTCGGGAAGTCCAGGATCCAGTTGCAGAGGGACGTGTTTAATCCCAGGGTCCTTAATTTATTGATGAGCTTTGAGGGCACTATGGTGTTGAATGCTGATCTGTAGTCAATGAATAGCATTCTCACATAGGTGTTCCTTTTGTCCAGGTGGGAAAGGGCAGTGTGGAGTGCAATAGAGATTGCATCATCTGTGGATCTGGGGCGGTATGCAAATTTGAGTGGGTCTAGAGTTTCTGGGATAATTGTGTTGATGTGAGCCATGACCAGCCTTTCGAAGCACTTCATGGCTACAGAAGTAAACCCCCACTTCCTTCCATTCTGCTAGAAAACATACAATTTTTGGACAATAAAATAGATGACCTACGTGGAAGATTAAACTACCAACGGGACATTCAAACTTTAATATCTTATGCTTCATGGAGAAGTGGCTGAACGAAAACATTATCAACATGCAGCTGGCTGGTTATATGTTGCACCGGCAGACAAGGGGCGGCGGACAATGTATTTTTGTACATAACAGCTGGTGCACAATATCTAAGGAAGTCTCGAGGTTTTGCTCGCCTGAGGTAGAGTATCTCATGATAAACTGTAGACCACACTACTGTCGTGTCTTTGGCTATGCCGGATTAAGTGATATGACATGCTATTCTATAAAATAATTTCTCTGTAATTCATATTACCTGATTAAGCTAATCAGATTAATGTAATTAACTAGAAAGTCGGGGCACCACGAAATAATGTTTATAGAGCTGTTATCTTCCGAATAAACTCTTAAAGACCTAGTAATCTTTTACATCAATAGCAGTCAATATTTAATCGTCTCCTTGTTTAGTCTCATCTGAAAGTTGGAAATTCTTGATTATCTTCACGAACCCTGGCTAACAAGTTGAATCAGAAATACAAAATTTGGTTTAATTATTTATTTACTAAATACCTAAATAATCGCACAGAATTACATATACACAGAATGTATCCTACATAGATTACAAATTATGTCATAGAGGAAAACGTCCCTGGCGGACGGAACAGATATGACAGCTGGTTACACAAAGAAAGGGGGTGGGGTTTTGAATGAAAGAGCGGGAAGACTGAG
Organism: Oncorhynchus nerka; assembly: GCF_034236695.1. Taxonomy (NCBI): domain Eukaryota; kingdom Metazoa; phylum Chordata; class Actinopteri; order Salmoniformes; family Salmonidae; genus Oncorhynchus; species Oncorhynchus nerka. Next base: position 23,881,365 of record NC_088414.1, read on the forward strand.
GAACAAAGGGAGAAGCTATGTCTCTATCGGGTCGTAGGCAGCTACGCTATCGTAAATACAGTATCTTATGCATTCTAAATGACCTCCCATTTGAAAAAGGAAAATGCAATAAATATTTACTCTGAGCTGCGATTCGATCGGTTGGTCGTAGATGTGAGGCCGGGTTGTCCTTTGAAGAATGTCTGATGGTAGAATGGATACTTGGTAGTACCGTCGTCTTGTGATAGAACAGTTACTCTGTCCGTCTCCTCCTAGCCCACGTCTACAATTGCTGCGCTAACGCGACGGCTAGGAGGTATCACTTCTTTAGTGAATAAGATTTCAAAGTTCATACCAAGTTGCCATACTTTTAAGCTCATGCTATATTCTGGCTGGTATAGTCGAAACTCATCCTTTCAGCGTGTAGGTCGTCACCACATTGAAATTTGATGTCAATTGCGTTAGGTTCTTGCTGATGTTGGCTTAGTTCTGTAGGTGGTCTTTGTCCTTTCAATGTGGGGACTGCCAGTCCGCACGTCCTTGGAACAGGAAGTTACATTTTCGTCAAGGGGCTTATATAGGATTGGGAGAGAGGGCCGTGTTTCATAGTTTACAACCACTGTCTGTTCACATGGGCGGGGCCACTGAGTTGGCAGAGTTTACAACCACTGTCTGTTCACATGGGCGGGGCCACTGAGTTGGCAGAGTTTACAACCACTGTCTGTTCACATGGGCGGGGCCACTGAGTTGGCAGAGTTTACAACCACTGTCTGTTCACATGGGCGGGGCCACTGAGTTGGCAGAGTTTACAACCACTGTCTGTTCACATGGGCGGGGCCACTGAGTTGGCAGAGTTTACAACCACTGTCTGTTCACATGGGCGGGACCACTGAGTTGGTAGAGTTTACAACCACTGTCTGTTCACATGGGCGGGGCCACTGAGTTGGCAGAGTTTACAACCACTGTCTGTTCACATGGGCGGGGCCACTGAGTTGGCAGAGTTTACTCTATGACAAACCGTTCTCTCATTAAGAAGCTAAATAAATGTAATCTTTTCACAAATAGTTTCATATTTAAACATTTAAATTGCACAACAATTCCATGTGAATCTGATAACTATAATGTGTAGACTTTCCGAGATACAGTTTATGTCATTCTATCATCAGTAATCATGTCTCAGACGCCAACTGAACTGACATCATATTAATTAAGTCCCAACGCATATTTCAAACTGGTTGGATTACCGAAATATGGTTCTGTTTCCCATCTTTTGATGTCACCAGAATCTCTATGTTAACAAAGGGCTTTTTCAAGAGTCAACTCTATAGAGTAGAGAGGGAGAAACGGGGGGGGGGGGGGGGGGAGTTGTTTATGGGGGTCATAAACCTCCCCCATCAAGCCAACGTCATGACACTACCTACCTAGAGAGTTTTCATCTGTATTTTTCGCAGCTGTTACATACCACCACAGTCAGAGGCTGGCACTAAGACAGCATTGAATGAGCTGTATTCCGCCGTAAGCAAACAAGAAAACGATCACCCAGCGGCGGCGCTCCTAGTAGCCGGGGACTTTAATGCAGGGAAACTTAAATCAGTTTTACAAAATTTCTAGCATGTTAAATGTGCAACCAGAGGAAATAAACTCTGGACCACCTTTACTACACACACAGAGATGCGTACAAAGCTCTCCCTCACCATCCATTTGGCACATCTGACCATAATTCTATGCTCCTGATTCCTGCTTACAAGCAAATATTAAAACAGGAAGCACCAGTGACTAGATCAATAAAAAAAAGTGGTCAGATGAAGCAGATGCTAAGCTACAGGACTGTTTTGCTAGCACAGACTGGAATATGTTCCAGGGTTCCTCCGATGGCATTTAGGAGTACACCACATCAGTCATTGGCTTCATCAATAAGTGCATCGATGATGTCATCCCCACAGTGACAGTACGTACATACCCCAACCAGAAGCTATGGACTACAGGCAAAATCTGCACTGAGCTAAAGGCTAGAGCTGACAGCTGTTCTGGAAGACTGTGTGATCACGCTCTCCGCAGACGATGTGGGTAAGACCTTTAAACAGGTCAACATTCACAAGGCCGCAGGGCCAGACAGATTACCAGGACATGTACTGCGTGCATGCACTGACCAACTGGCAAGTGTCTTCACTGACATTTTCAACCTCTCCCTGTCCGAGTCTGTAATACCAACATGCTTTAAGCAGACCACCATAGTGCCTGTGCACTAAAGTAACCTGCCTAAACTGCCGAAAATATCATACCCATTTCCTGCAGTCATAATTTCATAATTAATCAACATAAATTTTTTTAACTGCCGAAAAAAACATGTTTCTATGTCAAATAGTTTTGTTATATTTCAGTCTCCTGTGATGTAATGTAAAGTGTAATATTGGGATGGTTAAAGTGGGTGTCCCTCCCTGTTCTGGGGGTTTTATGTAGAACAACTGAGAAACTCAGTTCTATTCCAAAAATAATTCAAATAAAATTATAATCTATCTAAAATATCATTTCCACCTCCAGAAATGAGCCAAATAACATACTGGTCAAATTAGTTAAAATTATATACAGCTGAAGTCGGAAGTTTACATACACTTAGGTTGGAGTCATTAAAACTAATTTTTCAACCACTCCACACATTTCTTGTTAACAAACTCTAGTTTTGGTAAGTTGGTTAGGACATCTACTTTATGCATGACACAAGTCATTTTTCCAACAATTGTTTACAGACAGATTATTTCACTTATAACTCACTGTATCATGTCATGGCTTTAGAAGCTTCTGATGGGCTAATTGACGTCATTTGAGTCAATTGGAGGTGTACCTGTGGATGTATTTCAAGGCCTACCTTCAAACTCAGTGCCTCTTCACTTGACATCATGGGAAAATCAAAAGAAATCAGCCAAGACCTCAGAAAAAAATGTAGACCTCCACAAGTCTGGTTCATCCTTGGGAGCAATTTCCAAACGCCTGAAGGTAGCACATTCATCTGTACAAACAATAGTACGCAATAGTACATTTCACATTCTTAAAATAAAGTGATGATCCTAACTGACCTAAGACAGGGGATTTTTACTCTGATTAAATGGCAGGAATTTAAAAAAAAACGGAGTTTATATGTATTTAAACACTTTTTAAACACTGAGGAGCATGTTGTGTTGTGTTTTTTTGCTAATTCCATTCTGTGCTCAGCGAGGCAGACACAACAGCCATGCACGCATTGAGAGTGTGTGGAGCTGGGAACTCTCCCTTATGTGTGGGGCAAAAACGTTCTAATTTGTCCAAGCGCAGAGCGTGGCCAAGTTCTCTGCACGTGAGAATACAACACGTTGCCAAGGTTTTCCCTGGAAAGCTGAGCACACATGAAAGGCAAAGTAAATGCAACATGCAACAATTTCAAATATTATACTGAGTTACAGTTCATGGCACTGGGGAGCCAGGCCCAGCCAATCAGAATGAGTTTTTCCTCACAAAAGGTCTTTATTACAGACAGAAATACTCCTCAGCTACCCCCACCACCCCTCAGACGATCATGCAGTTGAAGATGCCGACGTGGAGGTCTTGGGCTGCCGTGGTTATATGTGATCTGCGGTTGTGAGGCCATTTGGACGTACTGCCAAATTCTCTAAAATGACGTTGGAGGCAGTTTATGGTAGAGAAATTAACATTAAATTCTCTGGCAACAGCTCTGGAGGACATTCCTGCAAGTCAGCGTGCCAATTGCGCGCTCCCTAAAAAACCTGAGACACCTGGGGCATTGTGTTGCTTGACAAAACAGCACATTTTAAAGTGGACTTTTATTGTCCCCAGCACAAGGTGCACCTGTGTAATGATCATGCTGTTAAATCAGCTTCTTCATATGCCACACCTGTCAGGTGGATGGATTATGTAGGCAATGGAGAAATGCTCACTAACATGAATGTAAACTAATTTGTTCACAATATTTGAGAGAAATAAGCTTTTTGTGCTTCTGGAAAATGTCTGGGATGTTTTTACTTTAGCTCATGAAACATGGGACCAACACGTTACATGTTGCGTTGACCTTTTTTGACCCGTTTAGAAGAACAACAATGCGGTGGATACACAGCCTGCACAAATGCAAGCATGTAGGCCTATTTGTTTTTGATAATTCTGTCAATTATCAGTTAATCATTGCATTAATTCAGGCTTTCGTTCATTAGACCATACGCATTCCGTATAAACTGTAAACCAATGCGGCTGGTAGAAGTTTGAGTAGCTTACTAAACAAATGTGGCCTATATTTGCCGCCTATATTCAATTCAAGTAACTTGAATGCGCCTTGAGCAATATTTCTCTTGCATAGAACACACAACAACAAGCCAACTAGGTAAATAGATCAACTATTCTACTATGTCTAGTTTTTCTGACATCACTCATGTTTAAGCCCATAACCATATGTGTGAGGTGTATACCTTTGTTTCAAAGTAGATTGGTTTAAGACTACCAAGAAACACCCCGATTTAGCCCACATCAGTAAAAGGCTAGTGCCTTACTGTGATTGTTTTCAATCCAAATGGTCAAAAAGAAACAAACATAGCTTCTTAGCAAAGAGCAATTTCTCAAGCCGAGTGGTCTTAGTGGGGAGGGGAAAACTGAAAACTAGCTGCTATTGGCAGAGAGTTTTCAAATTACTTTTATTATTGCTCTATTAACTCATTTACCACCTGGTGATGTCACCAGGCAGGCAAAAACAATTCCCACCACAACAGGCTGAAATTTCAGCCGGTCTTTTCAAACAGCTCTAACACTAAATTACTTTCGTAATTTCAAAGAATTATTCTAACCTCATAGTGGAAATATACACTCAGTGTCCAGTCTATTAGGTACACCCATCTAGTTCCGGGTCGGACCACACTGTGCCTCCAGAACCGCCTGAATTCTTCGGAGCAAGGAAACGTTTCTCAATTGGTATCAAGGGACCTAATGTGTGCCAGGAAAACATTCCCAACACCATTACACCACTGCCACCAGCCTGTACTAATTACACCAGACAGGAGGGGGCCCATGGACTCATGCTGCTTACACCAAATCCTGACTCTGTCATCAGGATAATGGAACAGGAACAGGAATTCGTAAGACCAGGCAATGTTTTTCCACTCCTCAATTGTCCAGTGTTTGTGATCACATGCCCACTGGAGCCACATCTTGTTTTTAGTTGATAGGAGTGGAACCCGGTGTGGTCGTCTGCTGCAATAACCCATGTGTGATAAGGACCGACAAGTAGTGCGTTCCGAGATGCCGTTCTGCACACCACTGTTGTACTGTGCCATTATTTGCCTGTTTGTGGCACGCCTGTTAGCTTGCACGATTCTTGCCATTCTCCCCGGCTTCTCATCAACGAGCTGTTTTCACACACAGGACTGCCGCTGACTTGATATTTTTTGTTTGTCGCACCATTCTCGGTACACCCTAAACACTGTCATGTGTGAAAAGCCCAGGAGGCCGACCGTTTCTAAAGTACTGAAACCGGCGCGCCTGGCACAGACGATCATACCATACTCAAAGTCGCTTAGGTCACTCGTTTTGGCTGTTCTAATATTCAATCGAACAACAAATTTGGTCCCTTGACCTCAAAGCAGTCCTTCTGATTTGTAAAATAGAATTACAGTCAGGGGCCATTTTTCCCCAAAATGGCTGGCGCACCCCCCATAGACCAAATCTGGGGTGGCTCCATATCTAAATATTTTCAGGGCACATAAATCTACATCATTGCCAAATGTGGTGCTTTTATCAAAACGTTAATTGATCAGATACACCACCCCACTATTGGGATAAAGGCACATCCATAGAGATAGTTAGAGGATGCAACATCTTATCTGTCCCACCATGGCGTCTATGAGAGCATGGTTAGTGTAATTGAGGCCATCTCCATTTTGAAGTGGTCAATTTTCTTCTTTTACTACTTCTGAGTTGGCAAGCAAACTGAAAAGGTGCATACTGCCACCTGGACTGTGTTTTTTGAACAGGTAGAAAGCCAAGGTTGGCGATTTATGCCGCCTGTAATTATGGAATGTTTGCTTACAAGTATAATTAATTGTCTGATCCATCCTTATGATCTGGGTGGAATTATGTGATACTTCCTTAAACTATAGGAAGTCCACCCAGTTGACTACTACAAAATGGTGAAAGTCCTCAATGGTGCTGCCCATGCTAAAACGTAAAACGAGCTTTCTGGCACTGGAGTCCTCCATATATCTATTTCATTGTAGTGGTTGACCTATTATACCCAGTAGGGGGTGACAAAGTGCATGAAAATTAAGAAAAAATATATTTAAGCGTCATCGGGAAATGTAGCCTACTATATTGTGACTCAAACACAAGCTGGTTTTCAGCAACAAACATACTAACCTGAAGCCACAGCTCTGAGATCAGTGACTGAACTGTATTTTACAATGGAAGAATACGGCAAAGAAACCCAGTCGAGAGAGAGTAAAAGACGGGAACGTCAAGCAGGTAATCCGGTTTATTTACTAAATCCGGCGGATATGTTTTATATGTATAGACAAAATGGCCACATTTGCGTCTCTTCAGACAACACAAGACCAAAGAAAGTAGTGGGACAGGGACACGCCCTACAAAACACGGCTGTGTCATGCAAGTCCAGCAACCCACGCATTTCTGCCACAATGTAGCAGACTTGCTGATATAAGAGTTACAGTTTGAGATTACAATTACATTGTTACATTGAACACATTTCGCCTACAGTGTTGTGCAGAAGCCACGAGCTTCCAGTAGCTGTGCGTGGATACAATCACCAGGGAAAAGTCAGAAAAATAGCCGTATTACAACCTGTGTTGTGATCATTTAGTTGTTTGCTCTAGAACCTGTTATTTCATATGCATTGCGACCGTGATTATATAGGCCAAACGGCAGAGACAATAAGAAAACACAGTAGCAGAATAAATTCAACCACCCCTTTGTTGTATCACAAAACCGGAGAGCAACCTCTATCCGGTGAAGTCCAGTTAATTGACCTACAGCACGACCAAGCAAGTTAATGTTTCCCGACATTTTTGGACCACTAAACAACTAGCCAATTGATTTAGAATCACGAGAGTTATGCAAGTCACAAAGAAAACAGGAGCTGCCTCCACTATTCCAGCACCATCATATCACATGTGCTTAGTCTAATACAGTGACAACTAAAAGATACCAAAAACAACTTAGTCCAATCAACGTAAGCTACATACAGTGGCGATTTTAGCATGTAAATCTTGGTAGGGCAAATTATTTACTTGCACTATAAATGGTGATAAACGGTGAACACAAACTGTTAGGGCCTAAATAAAGTTGTCCCAACAGCAGTCCCAACACCTTACCACTGCCTCACCTGGCTAACAGCGGAGCCTTGTCTGGCAGCGATACAGTTCATTCAGCCTCAATTATTGCCTTTAAAAAAAACATAGCTGACTTGCTTAAACAAATGCGCTTTCTACTAACAATAAGCAGCATAAGGGGGAAGACAATACATAAGAGGCAATACGTAAAATTGATCAAGCCATTAATGAGCGTGCTAGGACGGTTGTAATCATTAACTATTTGTTCAGCACTTTTGAAATGTATAGCGACAGAATTGAGATTGTGGGCCGTTCTTAGTGTTCTCCCTGTACACCAAGTCAGAACTGTAGGATAAATAAATGGGGCATATAAGCAGACAATGAAAGCTCTTACAATATTTAATGATTTACATAATAACAAGACATTTTTGGACTCACCTTGTTGTGCTGTGCTCACTTGAACAGGAAGGTGGCACGGCAGTCCTTCATGGGCAAATTTTGTCATAAAAGTCTGGCATTCTCTGGATTTATGGTGCTTTCAAGACAACTGGGAACTCTGAAAAAAATACAGTTGAAAAATGATGACATAAGTGATCTTCATGTCGTAGCTCTAGAAAGAGGCCCGAGTTCATGACTTACAATTGGAGTTGGATGACCGTTCAAACCATATTTTCTCAGTCAGAGATCATTTTTTCCTGAGTTCCCAGTTGTCTTGAACTCACTGAAGTTAGATTTCCCAGTTTTGAGTTAAGTTGTTTTGAGCGCGGCGGAAATCATGCTGGATTGACAGCATGGCCGATGTTGATTGCTTACCATTTTAAGCTCGGAAAAGAGAACCTTAAACCGAGAATTGGGACCACATTCTCACTCCACTGAATAACAGGCTAGTGATTGCTTCGCAATCCTTGCAGTTAGCCACGGATTCTTTCCAAACCACTCATTGTCGAATTTGCAATTTCCAACTTGTTGTGTAGTTATATGTCCAATGGCTAATGAGTACCGATGTTTTATCTATAATTTCTCTTCATTTCTCTTCATATGACATGGATTAAAAATGATGTGCCAGTAGATTGTCGACTTGATTCATGAATGGATGATGACTGCTAGCTAAGACTTTGAAAGTATGTTGACATGATCAGTTCAATCAAAGCTGCTGTAGGTACAGTTGAAGTTGGAAGTTTACATACACTTAGGTTGGAGTCATTAAAACAAGTTTTTGAACCACTCTGCAATTTTTTTGATAACAAACTATAGCTTTGACAAATCGGTTAGGACATCTACTTTGTGCATGACACAAGTCATGTTTCCAACAATTGTTTACAGGCAGATTATTTCACTTATAATTCACTGTATCACAATTCCAGTGGGTCAGAAGTTTACATACACGAAGTTGACTGTGCCTTTTAACAGCATGGGAAATTCCAGAAAAGGATGTCATGGCTTTAGAAGGCTAATTGACATAATTTGAGACAATTGGAGGTTTACCTGTGGATGCATTTCAAGGCCTACCTTCAAACGCAGTGCCTCTTTGCTTGACATCATGGGAAAATCAAAAGAAATCAGCCAAGACCTCAGAAAAAAATGGTGGACCTCCACTAGTCTGGTTCATCCTTGGGAGCAATTTCCAATCGCCTGAAGGTACCACATTCAACTGTACAAACAATAGTACACAAGTATAAACACCATGGCCATCATACCACTCAGGAAGGAGAAGCGTTCTGTCTCCTAGAGATGAACGTACTTTGGTGCGAAAAGTGCAAATCAATCCCAAAACAACAGCAAAGGACCTTGTGAAGATGCTGGAGGAAACAGGTACAGGAGTATCTAGGTACAGGAGTATCTATATCCACAGTAAAACAAGTCCTATATCGCTATAACCTGAAAGGCCGCTCAGCAAGGAAGAAGCCACTGCTCCAAAACCGCCATAAAAAAGCCAAACTACGGTTTGGAACTGCACAAAGATTGTACTTTTTGGAGAATTTACTCTGGTCGGATAAAACAAATATAGAACTGTTTGGCCATAATGACCATCGTTATGTTTGGAGGAAAAAGGGGGAGGCTTGCAAGCCGAAGAACACCATCCCAACCGTGAATCACGGGGGTGGCAGCATCATGTTGTGGGGGTGCTTTGTTGCAGGAGGGTCTGGTGCACTTCACAAAATAGATGGCATCAAGACGATGGAAAATTATGTGGATATATTGAAGCAACATCACAAGACATCAGTCAGGAAGTTTAAGCTTGGTCGCAAATGGGTCTTCCAAATGGACAATGACCCCAAGCATACTTACAAAGTTGTGGCAAAATGGCTTAAGGACAATAAAGTCAAGGTATTGGAGTGGCCATCACAAAGCCCTGACCTCAATCCCATGGATAATTTGTGGGTAGAACTGAAAAAGCATGTGCGAGCAAGGAGGCCTACAAACCTGAATAATTTACACCAGCTCTGTATGGAGGTTGTGGAAGGCTACCCAAAACATTTGACCAAAGTTAAACAATTTAATGGCAATGCTACCAAATACTAATTGAGTGTATGTACACTTCTTACCCACTGGGAATGTGATGAAAGAAATACAAGCTGAAATAAATCATTCTCTCTACTATTATTCTGACATTTTACATTCTTAAAATAAAGTGGTGATCCTAACTGACTTAAGACAGGGATTTTTTACTAGGATTAAATGTCAGATATTGTGAAAAACTGAGTTTGAATGTATTTGGCTAAGGTGTATGTAAACTTCGACTTCATGATTTGAGGTAATTTTATCGGTGATCAATGACCTTGAGCCTTCTCAGATGGGCACTTCTAATGTAGCTCTATGGCTGCATTTCATACTCAAAGTAGACAGCCCTCAGCCCTAAACCCTCAGCCCTTGAATTACATTTTACCTTGTCACATCCAAGTATACCCTAAATTAATCTAGCTACATTTTATAGTCTTCTTACTACGTGACTAAGCCAATTTGCAAACACTAAAATCAATGTCTATATATTTTTTAGCAAGCTAGCTTCATACTTTTTTCTGACATGTCAAATGCAGCCTTGTTGATTAAATTTGTCACTTCGCGGCCACCAGAATTTGACGTGACTACAGTTTGCATTGAATTGTGGGTCATATCAACCCTGCAAGTGACCAAAGTTATTCACTCTCTCCTTCGAGCTAAATCGAGGGCAGAGGGGGCTACAGTGAATTGGACCTCCACTTAAGATGGCAATCAAATTGCATCCGGTTTTACTGGGATTACCCAGAAGGAAAGTGGCTAGTGCAACGGCTGAGGGGGTAAAAAATAACGTGTTTGGACTGCAGCCTATGGCAGCACCCAAGGGGTTTGAATTTTTGGGCTCTACCCTTAGATTTGGCAGTGACATGGTGTCCCCATGAGTGACAGAGCACTAGGCCAATCACGGCGCTTCTAAAGAACATTACCAACTAGAGGTCGACCGATTAATCGGAACAGCCGATTAATTAGGGCCGATTTCAAGTTTTCATCACAATCGGAAATCAGTCATTTTGGACGCCGATTTTGCCGATCAAAAAAACTTTTATTTAATATTTTTTTAACTAGGCAAGTCAGTTAAGAACACATTTTTATTTTAAATGACGGCCTAGGAACGGTGGGTTAGCTGCCTTGTTCAGGGGCAGAATGACAGATTTTTACCTTGTCAGCTCAGGGATTCAATCTTGCAACCTTACGGTTAACTAGTCCAACGCTCTAACCACCTGCCTCACGAGGATCCCGCCTGTTACGCGAAGGCAGTAAGAAGCCAAGGTAAGTTGCTAGCTGGCATTAAACTTAATCAATCATAATCACTAGTTATAACTACACATGGTTGATGATATTACTAGTTTATCTAGCGTGTCCTGCGTTGCATATAATCGATGCAGTGCGCATTCACGAAAAAGGACTGTCGTTGCTCGAACGTGTACCTAACCATAAACACCAATGCCTTTCTTAAAATCAATACACAGAAGTATATATTTTTAAACCTGTATATTTAGCTAAAAGAAATACAGGTTAGCAGGCAATATTAACCAGGTGAAATTGTGTCACCTCTCTTGCGTTCATTGCACGCAGAGTCAGGGTATATGCAACAGTTTGGGCCGCCTGGCTCATTGAGAACTAATTTGCCATAATTTTACGTAATTATGGCATAACATTGAAGGTTGTGCAATGTAACAGGAATATTTGGACTGATGGATGCCACCCATTAGATCAAATACGGGACGATTCCGTATTTCACTGAAAGAATAAATGTCTTGTTTTCGAGATGATAGTTTCCGGATTCGACCATATTAATGACCTAGGGCTCGCATTTCTGTGTGTTATTATGTTATAATTAAGTCTACGATTTGATAGAGCAGTCTGACTGAGCAATGGTAGGCACCAGTAGGCTCATAAGCATTCATTCAAACAGCACTTTCGTGCATTTTGCCAGCAGCTCTGCTGTTTATGACTTCAAGCCTATCAACTCCTGAGATTAGGCTGGTGTAACGATGTGATGTGAAATGGCTAGCTAGTTAGCGGGGTGCGCATTAATAGCGTTTCAAACGTCACTCGCTTTGAGACTTGGAGTAGTTGTTCCCCTTGCTCTGCATGGGTAACGCTGCTTCGTGGGTGGCTGTTGCCGTTGTGTTCCTGGTTCGAGCCCAGGTAGGAGCGAGGAGAGGTAAGGAAGCTATACTGTTACACTGGCAATACTAAAGTGCCTATAAGAACATCCAATATTCAAAGATATATGAAATACAAATGGTATAGACAGAAATAGTCATATAATTCCAATAATAACTACAACCTAAAACTTCTTACCTGGGAATATTGAAGACTCATGTTTAAAGGAACCACCAGCTTTCATATATTCTCATGTTCTGAGCAAGGAACTTAAACATTAGCTTTCTTACATGGCACATATTGCACTCTTACTTTCTTCTCCAACACTTTGTTTTTGCATTATTTAAACCAAATTGAACCAAATTGTTTCATTATTTATTTTAGGCTAAATTGATTTTATTGATGTATTATATTAAGTTAAAATATGTGTTCCTTCAGTATTGTTGTAATTGTCATTATTACAAATACATTTAAAAAATTGGCCGATTAATCGGTAACAGCTTTTTTTGTCCTCCAATAATTGGTATCGGTATCGACGTTGAAAAATCATAATCGGTCGACCTCTATTACCAACCCCTGCGCGCCATATTTTCCACTGGCTGCCCCACCATCACAGAAAGCACTGAGCTAGGCTGAAACACCTGTATTCTGGAGCTGCCTTACTCAGGAAAGCAATAAAAGGACCATAGCTCTGTTCGAATACCCATACTAACATGCTGTATACTACATACTTAATGAGTATATACTAGTAGTTCATTTTAGTATACTGTAAACGACCAGTATCCTTTCAGTTCAGCGTACTAGCTCTTCGCCTGTCTACTGGAAGTTGATGCTGTTGCTATTCAACCCTTTGCTAGCTTGTTAGCATAACAAATTACTAGCTAGACATTTTATGACTTCGGATGTGTTCTTAAATTCAGTCTAGAGTGCCAGATTGCACTCTGAGCATTTGTAAATTGAGAGCACTGTCCGTTTGTAAATTCAAAGCATTTCGCTCTGGGAGCGTTCAGAGCGCACACTTGACGCTCTGGCCCCAGGAGTAGGGTTGATTCGAGCAATGTAAACTTACAACGGCAGTCAAGCACCCAATCTAACTGTCCAACTTGCTAGCTACTTACAGACACAAATGAGAGACACCTCACTCTGACCATTTTACTCGCTCTAGCAGAGCTGGTTAGGCAGTTTTCATGTTATCCAGAGCGTTGCTGCTGGCAACAATTTAATTACGTTTTTTTCCCGACGTTTACTGAAGCCGGCCATATTCAACGGGTGTTGAGCGTTCGTAAATGTATAAGTTATTCTGCGCTCTGGTAGAGTGCTCTGAAATCGGAGTAGATAGCCAGAGCAAATTTTTACGAAGGCACCCGAATGTCCATTGAGAACGGACAAGAACTATACCACTTAGTTAAGAATGACAGGAATAATCAGGTCAATAAACATTGGGTAGTTAGGATATAGTTAATATACTGGCAAGTTTGATGTATTAGTAGCCAATTAACGTTAGGTAACTAGCTAACATGCTATGTGGTTCATAAGGATAGCGTAGCTAACAAATTGTAATGTAGCTAACAAATTCTAACAAAAAGGTAACTTATTTGAAAAGTCATTACTTTATTATATTGCTCAACATTTTAACATTTGTCGTTAGTTAAAGCAAATAATTTCAATCCGCTTTCATTGGACTTCGGCTGCATATTTTCTGCCATTTTCTTCAAACCCGAAAACAATGTGAATCCACCATCATTTTCCAAGGAATTGCATTATGGGCCCTAAAAGCACTGAAGGTGTCCGCTGTCTGTATACTTGGTATTTTGGCAAATGTAGTTTATTTATTTATTTATTTTTTGCTCAGCCCCACCTGCCGTGAATGACGGGTCGCCACTGGTTAAATATGATGTGGCTGTCCATGGTTCTGATATATGTGTGTGTTTCTGGAAGTAGAAAAACATGTTGACTCACCCTACTTGTAGAGAAATGCCAATGCCACCCTTCTCTCTTTCATGTTGACAAAATGGTCTGTCACTCTGTCATAAAGTACACACTTTTATTTGTTGTTGTCCTACGCTACCTGGTTAAAATTCTTGCTCACTAGCCTAACTTCCTTGCATGGGCAACGTTAGCTAGTTAACATTAGCCTTCTACATCTAGCTACATATTGAACTTCCATCCCCTCAGGCCAGGGGAACAGTGTATGAACTAATGGTTGGATCAGAGTTGCCATTATAATCATTGACCAGTATGGAGAACTAGTTAAAACCAGAAGTACAAATCCCTATCTCCATCCATGGCTAGTTTATGAAAGGGCAATTTTAGCTAGCTAGCCTCCAGGAGGACAACAACACAGCGAGTTGTAACGATTCAAGTTGTTTCTGTCATTTACGTATGCTCTCAATGCGATTTGATAGGAGTGACGCCAAATTCAAACTGGCTTCCCTTGACACTTTTTTTTTAGTGTGCCAGGACCAATCACAGTTGAGCTCACTCATTTTAGCTCGAAAGCCATATTATATATTTAATCAAGGAAGGCCAAATGCTCGCTGGCTTTCCTTGCATTCAATGTTACGGGCGGCAAAGATGTCATACTCTTTATGACTAGACATTATCAGACAGAGACAGAGGGGCTCTGTTTCACTCACTTGGAAGCTTTCTCCAGTGATAATACTGTATATTCAGCCTTGTGCAAATTGAAGAAAAAATATGAAACAGAGATACGAAAGATATACATTATTTTCTGTATTCTTTTTTTCTTGGTCATTTTTTGGGGGGGAAGCCTGGCATCCATGAATACACACCACTGCCAGCTTCAGACCACAATTAGGATCTTAACGGGCTCTATCTAATGCCACGTTAAACAACTGAACTCGTAACTCTCCGACTTCAGTGCATTCAAAACAACTGGTAAATCTGAGAAAAACTATCTCTGACTGGGAAAAAACGATTTGAACAGTCATCCAACTCGGAATTCCAACTCGGGAACTCGGGCCTCTTTCTAGAGCTCCGACGTTCCGACCTGAAGATCACTGACGTCATGATTTCACCTCGTATTTTTCCAAGTTCTCAGTTGTTTTGAACGCGGCATTATTGCAAATTCCGAATGAGTAAACATTTCTAAAAACATCCTTCCACTTTGACATTATGGGGTATTGTGTGTAGGCCAGTGACAAAAGAAATCTACATTTAATAAAACAATTATTCAGGGTGTTAATCTAGGGAAAGGTTAGTGTTACCTGGATGGGATGCTTCCGCTGGTTGCTGACATGAGACACATGCACACTGTTTCTGGGTATTACCGGTAGTTCTAAACAAATTTCAGCCTAATTGTTTGTAGCCTATGTATCTGATGCACAATTTAGGTTATTAAGGTTGCGTTTACACAGGCAGCCCAATTCTGATATTTTTTACATAATTGGTCTTTTGACCAATCACATCATGTCTTACCATATCAGATCTTTTTCAGAGCTGATCTGGTTGGTCAAAGACCAATTAGTGGGAAAATGATCAGAATTGCCTGTCACAAAAACAAAAAATTGGGTTAAATGTGGAAGACACATTTCAGTTGAAGGCATTCAGTTGTACAACTGACTAGGTATCCCCCTTTCCCTTTCACTTGGCAATTCACAGAAGAATCCAAATGAAAAATAAAGAGTAAAGAAGTTACCAGAAATGCATGATGTTGAAGGGGCTGCTCTTCTAATGGCTGGGATGTGAAAAGGTTTATTTTCTGTCTTCGGTTGTATTTGACTTTGTTTGTATGTTTTTGTATTGTCTTTCAGCCTTGGAGAGCTCAGATACTGACAATGGCCTATGTGGTTGGATCATAGTCGGCTTATCCATCCTTCTGATGCTTGCAACTCTGCCTCTCTCCATATGGATGTGTATTAAGGTACAGTTATTACCTATACATCCACACAAGATAGATGATGCGTGAACTGAGAACTGGTTAGTGGTGTCATTTGTGTGAGTCTATTTCTTCTATGAATTGATCACTTACCAGTATGCCTTTATTCCCATGGAAATGGGCTTTCTCTCCTTTTAATGCTACACCAGCTGCCAGAGTTGTATTGTTAGATATATATACTCACTTTAAAGTTTTAAAAAAAGGTGGGGGGGGGTTGTTGATACCCAATCAGTGGTATTTCAATATTGACTGATCAGTGAAGGTAGAGTGAGAAATGTCAAACGAGTGCTAGGGGACAACTAATTAAGCCATTGTTTCTTTCTCTCCCAGATTGTGAAGGAGTATGAGAGGGCCATCATCTTTCGCCTGGGGCGGATCGTACGAGGAGGAGCCAAAGGGCCAGGTAATAGATACACTTCCCATCACCACCGTCACATGCACTGTCCCTGGAGAAAGTTTCACTGTACATATTTGCTATGATTCTCTCAAGGTCCCATACTTACTTTACCAAAACCCTTGATTAAACATATTATGATCACAGACAGTATGAGATGGATGAAAATTGCAATAAAAATTATGTGGGCCTGTCTTAACCATCTTAACTGTGAAAATATGTTAGGAGAGAGTCAAGCCTCTTTTCAGTGTTAATGTGGTTAGGGGTACGTCTGCTTTGACCTATTTGTTTTACATTGTAGTGGGCTGCTGCACTACTACTTCCATTGGACCATTGTGCAGGGGTGCACTGCAACGGGTCAGTTCTGCACATCCTGTGTCCTAGTTTAACCTCTCCTGTCCTGTAGTAACTTATGTGTTAACATAATTCCCGAATGTACACAGAATTCCAGGGTTCACGCATGCTTTCAGCAAGCACACTTTTTTTCCCTTAAGCATATAGTTTGTGTGGTAAGATGTTTGCCTTGGTTACACTGTAAAAGATGTCAGGTGTATCTGGTATGATAAACTGAATATGCAAATATGTTCCCTGCAAATCTTCATAGAATACTTTAGCAGAACTTTTAAAGAGGTCATTATTCAACAAATACGGCCACTACAGAATCTGGCAATAATTGCAATCAATTAACTAATGCTCTTAAGAGGCTTAAACTAAAGCTCTTGTCTGAATTAAAGTGATCTGAGAGCTTTACTGCTATCCTGTCTACAGATTGACATCTTGATGAGCAGCAGTGGGCCTAGTCATGGTGCTGGATTGGTAGTGAAGAATAAACACCCACATCCCTCTTCAGCCCTCTGCTCTCTCTCATCTTTCTTTTGTATTCTTTGTTTGTGTGTTGTCCTTCACCTTGATGATATTACCCTTTGATTGATGCTAACCCTATCCCTATTTGACATGCGTTGCCATGATGTTGCAATGGGTTCTCTTTCCTAATTTCTGTAACTGATGTGCTGAGCAGAGGGCATGCCTCTCCTCTCTCTTTGTGGTTGGAGTGGAAGAGTGATGCTGAGGGTTTTATTGACAGTTTTCCCTCAGTATATAGTGTCATTCTTAAGATGGCTGATTAATTAGCTGTATTTACACTAGTGTGAGATTTTGTGGTGGTCCGGGGGTATGTTGGAGAATTGCTGCGGGGACTTGCTTCCATTCAGCCACAAGAGCATTAGTGAGATTGGGCACTGATGTTGGGCGATTAGGCCTGGCTTGCAGTCGTCGTTCCAATTAATTCCGAAGGGGATTGAGGTCAGGGCTCTGTGCAGGCCAGTCAAGTTCTTCCACACCGATCTTGACAAATCATTTCTGTACGGACCTCGCTTTGTGCATGGGGGCACAAGGGAAATTTCAATGGAACATTGTCATGCTGAAACAGGAAAGGGCCTTCCCCAAACTGTTGACACTGAGTTGGAAGCACACAATCATCTAGAATGTCCTTGTATGCTGTAGCGTTAAGATTTATTTTCACTGGAACTAAGGGGCCTAGCCCGAACCATGAAAAACAGTCCCAGAACATTATTCCTCCTCCACCAAACTTTACAATTGGCATGTTGTTCTTAGGCTTGTGTACGGCTGCTCGGCCATGGAAACCCATTTCATGAAGCAGTTTGGAACTCTGTATTGAGTGTTGCAACTGAGGACAGATGCTTTTTACGCGGTTCAGCACTCAGTGGTCCCGTTCTGTGAGCTTGTGTGGCCTACCACTTCGCGGCTGAGACGTTGTTGCTCCAAGACGTTTCCACATCGCAATAACAGCACTTACAGTTGACCAGGGCAGCTACTGCCAATGTTTGTCTATGGAGATTACATGGCAGTGTGCTCAATTTTATACACCTGTCAGCAACGGGTGTGGCTGAAATAGCCAAATCCATTCATTTGAAGGGGTGTCCACATACTTGTGGCTATTTAGTGTACTTGAGTCAAGGGGCATTTCAATATAACCTTTTCTAATTTTGTATGACTTTCTATCAACTCTGTCCAGGACAAAGCATACATGAAAATGCCTACAAATATGCAGGCCTCATTTATTTTCAAAGACACAACTGGCATATCAGACTTCAAATAAGTAGTTGCACCGTCAAAACTGGGTCAAGTTTGTCGGCAAGAATGCTGACCGGATTTCAATTATTACCTGAACAAATTATTAGAGGGCCTACACATTTCAGTAAAGACATTGAACACTGAAAACATTTGCGGGGACCAGAATGAGGTTCTCTCTCCTCACTAAATGTATTTATTGATTTGTTTTACCTTTATTTAACTAAGGCAAGTCAGTTAAGAACAAATTATTATTTTCAATGACGGCCTAGGAACAGTGGGTTAACTGCCTTGTTCAGGGGCAGAACGACAGATTTTTACCTTGTCAGCTCGAGGATTCGATCTTGCAACCTTTAGGTTGTTTTAAATGGTTCCTTCTGTGAGGAATTGCCATCTTCAGAGAATGTTTTTTTAACTTATTTGCAGATAATTGTTGTCTATAACAAAAAAAAGTAATAGTAACAGTATGCAGAGCCAAATTAACCAAATATTCTTCACTTTTACTGACTGGGTAAGTAGAAAAGGGCTTAACTGCCAAAATCGCGCACTATCCCTTTAACAATGTGGAAGATATGCTATTACTACACAAACCTCCAACCTCCAGGGATTTCAGGTGACATGGCATTACCTGTGCAGGGGTGGTACTAATGTAACTGTAAAGTGGCCACAGTAGTCTTATCTAATCTGCCATGCTATGGCCCTCAAACTCTCAAGTCTGTTTTATGTTTGTGGGAAGCCTTCTGTTATGCTCTCCATGGATGAAACATGATCTCACGGGATTCCGGAACAGCCACATGATAGCAGCCTGGGGTAATAATAGACCCTCTCCATCTATCACGGGGGGACCTTCACGTTCCTCATCTGCCCTAAGAGCCCAGGCATAAACACCAATGTTTATTTTAGTATTTGGTTTCCCCAAGTAAACTCTACTCATCTCCACGCTCTCTCCCTCACCCTCCGCAGCAAGCCTTGTCCAACTGACGGATAAGATCTTTTAACAGGATCAACTGTTATAGGTCAGACTATAGGCTATAATCAGTAGTCATTACTTTTTATGCCAGATCTTTCCCTGATGCTTCATGCATTGGTCTTGCTCTGCATTAGCCTTAACCAAGTTGTTGCCATTTTTAGGCTGGGAATCCATGGAATTTTTCATCATATCCCATGATGCTTTTCATAGCAAATTTAGAGCATACTCCTACATTGCAGTATTACCAGGGCCAGCTGGCACTGGGCTAAAGTCCCAGCTGGGAAAAATGATAATAGAAGGAGAAGGAAATGTATACACAAGTGAAGTTTTAAATGCCTCTGTTAAGACTCTTTCTTACACACCATCATGCCCAGCACACTGTGTTTGTACTGTGCTATATTGTACCATGCTGAACCTGAGTGTGTGCAAACAAATAGGTGTTCATGAATTTAGCAAATGTATTGAGTCATGACCAACAGCATTCATGTGACTAATGGAACTCAGGCTTGAATGTGGTCTTATGCCAGACATTTACTCAATTCTACTGTACTGTATGTTAAATGATTTATGCTGCCCTTACTGACAAAGACATTTTCTCAGCTTTTGTGATATTGAGTAGCTTTAAACTTTGCTGTTAAATTTGTGTGTGCGTGTGTCACACCCCACAGGCCTGTTCTTCGTCCTGCCCTGCACAGATAGCTTCATCAATGTGGACATGCGCACCATCACCTTCGACATCCCCCACAAGAGGTGAGCCCCCCCCCCCCGTATTACCATGATATACATAGTGTTGTCAGTGTAACTGAATGTTCCCCCCTCATCAGGTTCTGACTAAGGACTCAGTAACGGTCAGTGTTGATGGTGTGGTATACTACCGTGTTCAGAATGCCACCCTGGCTGTGGCCAACATCACCAACGCTGACGCTGCCACCCGCCTCCTGGCACAAACCACCCTGAGAAACGTCCTGGGAACCAAGAACCTGGCTGAGATCCTATCTGACCGTAATGAGATCGCCCACAGCATGCAGGTACTGAACCACATCGACCACTAATGACTCTGTACTGACCATATGCTGACATGCACAACTCCACATCATGCATGTACTAGAGGACTGTGTAGATTATAGTTATTCATTTAGTGTTGAACAGCAAGCCATAATTGCCATAATACAGGAGAAGATATTGCGAGAGTTCACTGAATGGCTCTGTTTTTAGAATGTACACTAATGTGTAAGGTTAGGATTGGAGAAAACTCATTCATTGATCTTCCGGTTATGGCCTTTCTCATTGTTTTTAACCTGGTCTCTCAAGACATTTCATCCTCCAGACTTACTGCTGCAGTAACATTTGGATCTCTATCAGTTTAATATAAAGATTTGATTGTTTTCACAGATACTGGATAGGTGCGGTGAAATGTGTTGTTTTACAGGGACGGACGTAGAAGTACGGAGCCGCTGGTTCAACTTAGGGTTAAGTGCCTTGCTCAAGGGCACATCGACAGATTTTTCACATTGTTGGCTCGGGTATCCGAACTAGCGACCTTTCGGTTACTGACCCAATGCTCTAACCCCTACGGTACCTGTATGTCAGATTGATATGTCATCTAGTCTTCACAGAGATGCTAAGGAAGGGGTGTTCTGGGACTACTATGACCTGAGGTTACCTATTGGATGTGGAGCTGAATGTTTTACCACCTGTGCTGTTCCCAGTCCACCCTGGATGATGCTACAGATGACTGGGGTATCAAGGTGGAGCGGGTGGAGATAAAGGACGTCAAACTGCCCCAGCAGCTCCAGAGGGCCATGGCAGCAGAGGCCGAGGCTAGCCGCGAGGCCAGGGCTAAGGTACAGCACTGACACATACAGACCAGGGTAACACACACGCTGGAACATACATGGATTTCGTCTATTTTTCAGGTTAATACTTTTCCTTTGAGTGAAAATTCCAGATGTCTTCTCAGTTTTGTTATTTCTTGGCTTGATTTACTCTCAAAATATATCTTTCGGATGAAAATGTTTTTGTGTAGGGTCAAGATGTCATCTGCCTTGTTCCTTAGCAACCAGTGGTATTGCCGTAAAAACCCTTCCATTAAGCTAGAATAGATAGTGAGAGCAAAGCAGGCCACAAGCTGGGGAACCTCTAACCGAGTCTCCTCCCATCGGCCATTACACTGATTGGATACCATCTTCACATGTTGAATCTGCTGGTTAAAGATGAGGTCTCTGGGATTGATTTATTTGATCATCCACTCTCTCTATGGTTTCTCTCTATATACTCACATTCACTTGTTCTGTGCATACTGTGGAATTCTCTCTCTCTCGCTATCATCTCTCTTCATTAACTAATGGTCCCTCTTTTCTCCCCATCTCTCTGTATCTGTCCCCCTCCTCCCTTCCTGCTGTCCCCTGGGCCCTTGTGTCTGTGTGTAGGTGATCTCAGCGGAGGGGGAGGTGAAGGCATCACGGGCTCTGAAGGAGGCCTCCCTGGTCATCGCTGAGTCTCCGTCCGGCCTACAGCTGCGCTACCTGCAGACGCTCAACACCATTGCTGCTGAGAAGAACTCCACCATCATCTTCCCTCTGCCAATGGACATGATGCAGGCCTTCATGAAGAGAGACTGAGGAGAGCCTGATGGGTGCTTTGTAATTGCTGTTACACACACACTCAAGAAACAAACGTTCACACATATATCATAGTATTATGCTTTGCGAATCTGCTGTAGAAATGTAGTGGCTGTGATTGAGTGAACCATTTCCCTTGTGCCAAATGTTCTTAGGTCAATGCCAGCTAGGTGCAGAGGAGGATAGTTAGAGAGCTTGCCTAAGCTTATGCGCCAGATAACTTAATGTAACCATTTTATGTGTGTGTTAACGCAATTGAAGTGAACAGAGAAACAGGGTTTGAACAAAACCAAAGGAAACTGAGTCACCAGCTCTACTGAGGTGTGGTGTTTCCTGCACTGCTATGAGGCTGAGACCAGGATGTACTAGGGACCCTGTTTGTCTGTCTCTATGGGAAGAAACCTATTTACTATGGCCAAGTTAAACCTCTCAAGCCTTAAGTCATTGCCGTTCATTCATGTCGTTTCTATGCATATCTGGATGGAAATTGGAAATGGATTTTAATATTTTCAAATAGCAGTATTTTATAACCACACTCTTGAGTGTGAAAGACCGCTACATGTAATTTGTATGGGATTTGGAAATTGGTCCTGCATTTTCTGATAGCATACTCATGTATTGCTCTATTTAATAAATATCATCTTTGGAGAGTCCTGATCAGTGTTTGTATTTGCACAGAGTTTAGTGATCGGTTCCATCCAGATCAAAGATAGATGTATTTGAATCAGAAAAGCACTGTGATCAGATGCTGTTACAGATCCTATACATTATAAATTACTTTACTGTATAAAACCTGGTATGTGTTTTATGTTTACTCTGCTGTTTGTGTAAAGGACATTGTTCCATTATTATGCATGTTACTAAACTGCTCTGTTGTAGCCTATTTTCATCATATTGAAATGATTTCTTATCAAGTTAGGGCTGGCCGATATATTTGAGTTTGTGTTTTAGCACGATGTGGAAAATGCCTGTATCCAATAATCGAGGTTCTGTTATAACGTAACGTTTTACAAATGCAGCATCTCACTGTCTCTTCTGTCAGCCCAATGTCGAATCATCTCACTCTCTCTTCTGTCAGCCCAATGTCGAATCATGTTCCAATTGCGTGCCAACACGTGCACAGAGGTTATCCACCAATCACAGCCCTAGACAGCCTTTCATAAATTGTAACCACGCGGGAGAGGTGTACTAGCGGTAAGATTCCACCAACATGGAAAGTGAGGAAGCCAGCTCAGCCTCTCGTGAGGATGAAATCGTCCCCAAAAAGGGCAGCAATATTTTTTTCTGTAATATGGAAGGGGTTCGGGTTTAAGAGGTCTGATGTTAAGCAAACGAATGTTCTGTGAAAAATGTGTCGAAAGAGAATTGCTACGAAAAGCAGCAGCACAACCAACCCCTTCCATCACCTGCAACTGAAACACGGTGGAATGGGAGGAAAGCGTGAGATTACGCAATGATGATTCCAGTCGCCTGAGTCCCAAAACGTCTGTTAATTAAAAGAGAAGCTACCATAGCCGCATCCTTTTCAGACGTAATCCCTTATGACAAGAAATGTTTGAGGTGGAATGAGAATGGATGCATTGACCTATTACATGGCGAAATATATGGTTTCAGTCTTTACAGTAGAAAAGTCAGGCTTTAAAAAGCTGATAAGTACAGTTGACCACAAATATCAGCTGCCAAGCCGTAGGTATTTAACGGAAGAAGCACTGCCGCGATTAGACACTGCTACCGGCGAAAGAGTCGCAGAGAAGCTGGCTAGTGTTTCTTATTTTTCCACCACAGTCGATCTATGGTCGAGCAGAACGTCAGAGCCGTACCGAAGTTTGACAGTCCACTACATCAATGAAGACTGGAAATTGCGAAATGTCTGCCTCCAGACGTCTAACTTCCCCGATGATCATACGGGTGAAGTAATGGCCCAGGGTCTCAACGACTCTGGCATCGTGGAAGATGAGCGAAGACCAACAGGTGTACATGACAACTGACAGCAGGAGCAAAAAAACAACAACATTGCGCTTGAACAACTGGAGCGGACTGCAGTGCTTTGGGCACAGGCTTCACCTCGCCATCCGTAAGTGTGACATTGGATAATTAAAGTGCATTCAAAACAGTGATGTTCAGGCCAGCTGTAGGCTAATGTGTTAGTAGTTGTCATTCTGCCAATCCAATAGCAAATAAACATAGGATGTTTTTAATTATAACAAATGAACTAAATTAATTATATAAATTAAATATTCCAACAGCTAGTGGTCAACCATTCCTAAACAATAGAATAGACGTGTGGGTTTGTTAATTTGTTTTGCACAAATAGGCCTTGAGGCCTTGTATATTTTTTTTCTTTTAATGAAGAAAATTCAGTTAAGAATTATGTCTTGGCCTTTTTTAATTTGTTTAGAGAAAAACAAGATATATATTGTGAATTGTCCAAACCTCTGAAAAAATATATAGATATGACTTTTAGGCCATATCGCTCATCCCTATATCAAGTTAATATTTTCACATCCACATCATTAACCTGTACTACAAAACATGAACTTGTATGTTAGTGTTACCTTCAAAGCTGTAGCGTGTTCTTTCCACTATGATTCAACCTTTAAATACAAAGTATATACACACTTGAAATGGTATACGATGGAGACAACCCTCAACACATCTAGTGTCGGTGACATTGTTTTTTTTATTGAAACAATTGGGGAAAACAATTGACAGGTGTGATGTGGTGGCTAATGAGAGTTATAGCAGCAAAGCTTTGGATTCCCGATGAAGAACCACATTGTAAGGCTGCAGACAGAGACAGGCCAACATGCACTGACCAGTGAGGAGAGGAGTGACACCTAGAATAGAAGCACTAAGGCCTGGGAAAACAATTGACAGTTGTGGGTAGGCCGTCATTGTAAATAATAATTTGTTCTTAACTGACTTGCCTAGTTAAAGGTTAAATAAATTAAAAAAATTAAAGGAATGAAGGGTGCTCCTGTTGTGACACACCAAATAAAAACAAAACTGGCCTGGTTCAGTCCCTCTCCCCTGCATTCCTTTCCATTATGGCAGAGAACCGCTGCGTTCCTTTCCATTATGGCAGAGAACCGCTGCGTTCCTTTCCATTATGGCAGAGAACCGCTGCGTTCCTTTCCATTATGGCAGAGAACCGCTGCGTTCCTTTCCATTATGGCAGAGAACCGCTGCATTCCTTTCCATTATGGCAGAGAACCGCTGCATTCCTTTCCATTATGGCAGAGAACCGCTGCATTCCTTTCCGTTATGGCAGAGAACCGCTGCATTCCTTTCCGTTATGGCAGAGAACCGCTGCATTCCTTTCCGTTATGGCAGAGAACCGCTGCGTTCCTTTCCGTTATGGCAGAGAACCGCTGCGTTCCTTTCCGTTATGGCAGAGAACCGCTGCGTTCCTTTCCGTTATGGCAGAGAACCGCTGCGTTCCTTTCCGTTATGGCAGAGAACCGCTGCGTTCCTTTCCGTTATGGCAGAGAACCGCTGCGTTCCTTTCCGTTATGGCAGAGAACCGCTGCATTCCTTTCCGTTATGGCAGAGAACCGCTGCATTCCTTTCCGTTATGGCAGAGAACCGCTGCATTCCTTTCCGTTATGGCAGAGAACCGCTGCATTCCTTTCCGTTATGGCAGAGAACCGCTGCATTCCTTTCCGTTATGGCAGAGAACCGCTGCATTCCTTTCCGTTATGGCAGAGAACCGCTGCATTCCTTTCCATTATGGCAGAGAACCGCTGCATTCCTTTCCATTATGGCAGAGAACCGCTGCATTGACGAGTAACTTCATACTGAACATGAAGTATTATAGATTAAGGCTATAATGGTTGTATTACTTGGGTGGGGTTATGTCTGGCAGTGTGTTTTCCTGCATTACCCCCTGCCTCTCGTTCAGAAGATTGTACACTGAACAAAAGTATAAACGCAACATGCAACAATTTCAAAGATTTTACTGAGTTACAGTTCATATAAGGAATGTCAATTGAAATAAATTCATCAGAGCCTAATCTTTGGATTTCTGGGCAGGGGTGCAGCCATGGGTGGGCATAGCTCCACCCACTTGGGAGCCAGGCCCAGCCAATCAGAATGAGTTTTTCCCCACAAAAGGGCTTTATTACAGACTGAAATACTCCTCAGCTATTTGTGCGAATGCAACATTTCTGGTATCTTTTATTTCATTCTCATGAAACATGGAACCAACACTTTACATGTTGCGTTTATATTTTTGTTCAGTGTAATATGCTAAGTTCTTCATGTTGAAATTCTGAGATTCTGAATAGCGAGAAACAGTCTGTTGACATCGTAGAAATAAATTTATAGCATATCTCACACATAAAATATATTTAAATATCCATGCAGATTCCCTTATCTAAGCCTGCGGTTCTATTTAAGCCCTTATTACTGGTCACTTACATGCTTATTTGCATATGTATAAAAGCTAATAAAGTATTATCAGGAGAGATTAATATAGTGTACCAGTGCTCTGTGTCAGCTCAACAGGTGTATGAAAGCCTGTTCTACTCTCTCGATATCTTTTTTTATTTATTACAAAAAGCCTCCTTCTCCCACTGGCAGTCAGAGGTAAGGACGTTGGCAGGGCATAAAGGGTTCAACCATTGAAAGTCTCATGACTGGAGCTGCTCAGTATGTGTTGTAGAGCCAGGCAGCAGGGTTAAAGGTGAGGGTTCAGAGCTCCAGCTCAGCCATGGCACGCTCCAGGGGGTCGCTGGTCCAGTACTCATGGTCCCAGCCCAGGAACCAGCCGGTGAACGTGGGCGGCTCGAACCCTTGCTTGATCTTCACGATGGGCGTCCTGCGGTCACGGTTGGCAGGGTCTGACTCAATGTAACGCACAGCTAGGGGAGGAGGGGATTAAATGAGGGTTCTATAGAGGGCAGTTTTCCCAGTGGTAAACTTCTCAATCAAATGATTTAGGTCATGACATGAGTAATGCACTCAAAAGGCAGCATGCCATGTACATTCTCTATGGAAAACAGTCTAGATGATAATGAATGAATAATTAAATTCAGCAACAGTTTTCCATATTCACTTACCGGAGGCCATAGCCTCAGTCTTCTCCTCTTCATGGGCTTCATTCCCGATCCAGACAAACACCTAGAAGAGGATATTCAACCTACATTAGACTACGTATAGCAATTCAAATCAATTTTATTGGTTGTGTACATATATTTTGCAGATGTTGTCACGGATGTAGCGAAATGCTTATGTTCCTAGCTCCAACAGTAACACCTAACAATACTGTGGCGTACCGCGGACAAGCCACCAGGGGGAGACTCATCGAGGCCTGGTGACAGAGAGTCTACATCACGCAGCGGTGGCTCCC
Organism: Oncorhynchus nerka; assembly: GCF_034236695.1. NCBI lineage: Eukaryota > Metazoa > Chordata > Actinopteri > Salmoniformes > Salmonidae > Oncorhynchus > Oncorhynchus nerka. The sequence continues at coordinate 23,908,592 of NC_088414.1, forward strand.
TCTGCTGGATGTGCCAGATCTCGACGGGTCCTCCGGCCAAGACTAATTGGGGCCGATTGAGGCTGGTGAGTAACCAAGGGGCTGATTGCTCACCAGCCATACGGGGCCCATAAAGCTACACAGGAGGGTTGGAGGTAGTAAGAGGTTCCTACTGGATAGACATGCTCACAGTCTTCTAGAACCAAGGGGCTCTGTGTTCTACACCAGAGTAGACAGCATTCCCCAGAGCCCAGAAGGTGGTAACCCGGAAGAGGTCTCCTGGAGGAGACTGGCTTCTTTTCTTTTCCTTTATTGTTTAAAATACATCAGTTTCAAGGGTGTTTATCACATTTATGTCAGTGTCTGATCTGTGTAGAAGTCTTGATCAAACCCCTTGGGCTGCCACATGTGTTGGCGAATGCGGGCAAGTCTGACAACGTGGTCAGACCAGGGTTGACGTTTACGCAGTATCAGCATGGACGAGTTGATAGCTCAGTTAGTTCGGGCCCAACAAGCGCAACAGTACAGTCAGGAACGAACGCTGGAAGAACCGTGTCTACAGAAGCCCGCTTGAGGAAGTCAGGAAGCTGCGAGGAGAAACGCAGACCGAATTGCATCCCAATCAGTCCGTTTTTAATCAAGCTAATGGAAGATGATGACAGAGGAGACCTTCCTCTGAACGTTTGAATGGACAGCACTTCGGGAAGGATGGCCCAAGGCAAAGTGGGTGAGTCGGCTGGCACCGCTCCTGTCCGGAGACGCCCATAAGACATATTATGACCTCGACATCGAACAGGAGGCTACCTACGGTTAGCGAGGGAGGTATTCAGCTGCTACAGGGTACAACCTCCCCGTTATCAACAAAGTGGTCATGGATCACTTCTTACGGGCGTTATCTCATGACATGAAGAGGGCGACAAGCCTATGCGCGCCCCAGACCTTGGAGGACCTGTTGGGAGCCGTGGAGACGCACCAGAATACTGAGGCCCTGCTGAACAAGATGCAGGCTAGGACCGATGGATGACCCCACCACCGTACTCCCCAGTCTGACAGTCATCCAGGCTAAAAGACTGCAGACCCGCGGAGAGACAGACGGGGGAGAGTCGACCCGCTGCCGCCGACTCCAGGTGGATGAAGACCAAAGGAGGTGTTTTGAGTGTGGCTCCTGGGAACACCTCGCATGGAATTGCCCGGGTCAAGAAGAGTCGATGTTATCAGCGGGCCCTCGAGACGGAAGTTTACATACACCAGAGCCAAATACATTTAAACTCAGTTTTTCACAATTCCTGACATTTAAACCTGGTAAAAATGATCTTTCTTGGGTCACTTAGGATCACCAGTCAGGTTACTAGGCTTCCTTGATCTCACATGGTTTTTCGGTTCTGCCCACAAATTTTCTATGGGATTGAGGTCAAGGCTTTGTGATGGCCACTCAAATACCTTGACTTTGTTGTCCTTGAACCCTCAGTCCAGCCTCTCTCAGCCTATTGCGGACAGTCTGAGCACTGATGGAGGGATTGTGCGTTCCTGGTGTAACTCGGGCAGTTGTTGCCATCCTGTACCTGTCCTGCAGGTATGATGTTCAGATGTACCGATCCTGTGCATGTGTTGTTACACGTGGTGTGCCACTGCAAGGACGATCAGCTGTCCATCCTGTCTCCCTGTAGCGCTGTCTTAGGCGTCTCAAAGTATGGACATCGCAATTTATTGCCCTGGCAACATCTGCAGTCCTCATGCCTCCTTGCAGCATGCCTAAGGCACGTTCATAGGGACCCTGGGCATATAAGGCTGTAACGTAACACAATGTGGAAAAAGAGAAGGGGTCTGAATACTTTCCGAATGCACTTGATCCAAGAAGGCGTAGTAGTGCAGACGTGTTTGTCATTGTCCCGTGTACATTTTTTCCGTCTTTTTAAAATATATTTAAATCTCTTTTTCCATTTTTAAATTAAATATACCTTCCGGCAACCCGCCTCACCCAATGTGATACGGATCTATTTTTAGACCGTATAGCTAGAACCTCCATCAGAAGCTAGCCATCAGATGATAACCAGCTAATTAGCTACCAGCTATTTAGTTATTGTTAGCCACTGCTAGCGGTCTTTACCTTTAGCTCAGACACAAGCCACTTTTAGCCTGGATAATACCCGCCAGTCTGCACAGCGCGATATCAACCCTGAGCATACCAGACTGCTTTTTTCCACTACATCACCAGATTCCTGCCGTAAGCTCTGGACCATTACTCCAGATCATCGCAGCTAGCTAGCTGCTACTGAGTGGCCCAGCCCCGAAGCTAGCCTTGAGCCAGGCCCATCTCTCAGCCTGCTCAGTGGACCCTATGATCACTCGGCTACGCAGCTGATGCCTCCCGGACTCTTTACTAACACGACTAGAAGCCACTACATCACCGGATTCCTGCCATAAGTTCTGGACCTTTGCATCGGAACTTCGCAGCTAGCTAGCTGCTACCTGGTGGCTATAGTGGCTAACGCCCTTGTCACGAAGCTAGCACCAGTTAGCCTCGAGCCAGGCGCATCTCCCGGCTAGCAAACTAAATTACTCCAGCTACAATACCTCTTTTGCCAATTGGCCTTTGTCGACAAGAAGCCCCGCCGATCCATCACGACTGGTCTGCCGACGTAATTCCGTCCGTTGTGCCCTCAACCGGCCTTTGCTGGACGTCGGTGAAGACGCTTCTGCTAGCCCCGGCCTGCTATCTTTTTTAATGCCGTGTCTCCCGCTTGCTAGCATATTAACGACTACCTAACGGCTTCCCTGTTTCATCTATTGCTGTTCACTGGACCCTATGATCACCTGGCTACATAGCTGATGCTGCTGGACTGTTCATTAATCAAAGTACTCCATTTTGTTTATCTGTCGGCCCCAGCCTCCAACTCAGGCCCTGTGTGTAGTTTAACTGACCCTCTCTGCCCATTCATCGCCATTTTACTTGTTGTTGTTGTCTAAGCTGATTAGCTGCTGTCTTACCCGTTGTTGTCTTAGCTAGCTCTCCCAATCAACACCTGTGATTTCTTTATGGCTCGCTTTATGTCTCTCTCTAATGTCAATATGCCTTGCATACTGTTGTTTAGAGTAGTTATCATTGTTTTATTTTACTGCGGAGCCCCTAGCCCCACTCAACATGCCTCAGATACGTCTTTTGTCCCACATCCCACACATGTGTTGACCTCATAACTAGTGCCTCCAGAGATGCAACCTCTCTCATCGTCACCCAGGTTTAGAGATTTCCATCCCTAACTACAACATTTTCCGTCAAGATAGAACTGCCAAAGGGGGAGGAGTTAGCCTGCAGAGTTGTGTCATACTTTCCAGGTATATGCCCAAACAGTTCGAGCTTCTAATTTTAAAATGAATCTTTCCAGAAATAAGTCTCTCACTGTTGTCGCCTGTCATAGACCCCCCTCAGCTCCAAGCTGTGCCCTGGACACCAATTGATTGCCCCCCATCTATCTTCAGAGTTCGTTCTGCTAGGTGACTTAAACTGGAATATGCTTAACACCCCAGCCGTTCTACAATCTAAGCTAGATGCCCTCAATCTCACACAAATTATCAAGGAACCCACCAGGTACAACCCTAAATCCGTAAACATGGGCACCCTCATAGATATTATTCTGACCAACCTGCCCTCCAAATACACCTCTGCTGTTTTCAATCAGGATCTCAGCGATCACTGCCTCATTCCCTGCATCCATTATGGGTTCGCGGTCAAACGACCACCCCTCATCCCTGTCAAACGCTCCCTAAAACACTTCCGCGAACAGGCCTTTCTAATCGACCTGGCCCGGGTATCCTGGAAGGATATTGACCTCATCCCGTCAGTAGAGGATGCCTGGTTGTTCTTTAAAATTAATTTCCTCACCATCTTACATAAACATGCCCCTTTCAAAAGAAATGTAGAACTAAGAACAGATATAGCCCTTGGTTCACTCCAGACCTGACTGCCCTCGACCAGCACAAAAACATCCTGTGGCGTACTGCATTAGCATCGAATCGTCCCCGCGATATGCAACTTTTCAGGGAAGTCAGGAACCAATACACACAGTCAGTTAGGAAAGCAAAGGCTAGCTTTTTCAAACAGAAATATTTATCCTGCAGCTCTAACTCAAAAAAAGTTCTGGGACACTGTAAAGTCCATGGAGAATAAGAGCACCTCCTCCCAGCTGCCCACTGCACTGAGGCTAGGTTACACTGTCACCACCAATAAATCCACGATAATCGAGAATTTCAATAAGCATTTCTCTACGGCTGGCCATGCTTTCCTCCTGGCTACCCCAACCCCGGCCAACAGCACCATAATTTGCAAATAAATTCATAAAAAATCCTACAATGTGATTTTCTAGAATATTTTTTCTCATTTTGTCTGTCATAGTTGAAGTGTACCTATGATGAAAATTACAGGCCTTTCTCATCTTTTTAAGTGGGAGAACTTGCACAATTGGTGGCTGACTAAATACTTTTTTGCCCCACTGTATGTGGACAACTACAAATACCTAGGTGTCTGGCTAGACTGTAAACTCTCCTTCCAGACTCATATTAAGCATCCCCAATCCAAAATTAAATCTACAATTGGCATCGTATTTCGCAACAAAGCCTCCTTCACTCATGCTAACAAAATACCCTCGTAAAACTGACTATCCTACCGATCCTCAACTTCGGCGATGTCATTTACAAAATAGCCTCCAACACTCTACTCAGCAAACTGGATTCAGTCTATCACAGTGCCATCCGTTTTGTCACCAAAGCCCCATATACCACCCACCACTGCGACTTGTATGCTCTCATCGGCTGGCCCTCGCTACATATTCGTCGCCAGACCCAATGGCTCCAGGTCATCTATAATGATTTGCTAGGTAAAGCTCCGCCTTATCTCAGCTCTCTGGTCACCATAACAACGCCCACCAGTAGCACACGCTCCAGGTATGTCTCACTGGTCATCCCCAAAGCCAACGCCTCCTTTGGCTGCTTTTCCTTCCAGTTCTCTGCTGCCAATGACTGGAACCAATTGCAAAAATCGCTTAAGTTGGAGACCTATATCTCCCTCACTAACTTTAAGTATCAGCTATCTGAGCAGCTTACCGATCGCTGCAGCTGTACACAACCCATCTGTAAATATCCCATCCAACTACCTACCTCATCTCCATATTGTTTTTAATTGACTTTTTTTGCTCTTTTGCACACTACTTGCACATCATCATCTGCTCATCTATCACTCCAATGATAATTTGCTAAATTGTAATGACTTCGCTACTATGGCCTATTTATTGCCTTCTTACTCCATTTGTACACACTGTAAATAGATTTTTCTATTGTTATTGACTGTACTTTTGTTTATTCCATGTGTAACTCGGTGTTGTTGTTTTTTGTCGCACTGCTTTGCTTTATCTTGGCCAGGTCGCAGTTGTAAATGAGAACTTGTTCTCAACTTGCCTACCTGGTTAAATAAAGGTGAAATAAAATAAAAACACATGTATGTATATGATGATATATATAGAAATGATGGACACTATATGAATAGAAAAGGTGTGTAGAGCAGTAGTTATATAGGATGAACCTTGACTAGAATACAGTATATACACATGAAGTGGGTAAAACAGTATGAGAACATTATTAAAGTGACATTAAAATGAATCTGTTATCCACTGTGTTAGTTAATACATCTCCACACTTAATCATATTCACATCTTAGAAAATACCACATGCTAATGTATCTACCTGGTCCCATGTGTCCATGATCATGACATCATCGGTAGCCAGATCCTCTTGGGTCATCTCCCCAGGTACCTCCTCAATCTGGGTGGAGGAAACCAGGAGCATTAGAAAGACCAGGTTAATTAACCACGAATGGCTGAAAGTAATAATATGGGACTCACAATGAAGTTTCCGGTCTTGTTGGAGCAGGCAAAGAGCCTGGGTGGATGGGCGTCCATCTTGTCCTTGCTTCTCAGTCTGGAGGAGGTGCGGTATGCTGCCTTCCCTCCCAGAGCCTCCCAGTAGTCATCTGCACAGAGACACACAGCAGGCAGTTGGTTAGGGCATGCTACAGCCAGCCACAGAGCAAAGAAAAGACTATGTTCATTGCCACAATGTACAGTACATACCAGTCTCTCCACCCTCAGACAGTTCTGAGGAGGACACCCCCAGAATGTCACAGAGCTGCTGGGTGCCATTTTTCTCAGTGTCACTGGCCCCCTGGCCCACCCACATGAACGAGGCTGCTGGGGTCACCAGGAGGAAGGTGTCGTTGGAGTTCAGGTTGGAGGACACAGCATCAACCTAGAGGTGGATGGATGAAACATGGTGTGTGGAAAATGACCACGAGTGTCATGTATTTAAATATAGTGCAGTTGAGTAGCTAATTTCAGAAAAACAGGGCACTATCGCCATGTTACTCACCTCCACTGCTCTTGTGCACCCTGCAGAGTTGGAGCGCACCTGGAAGAGTCGTGTTTCTGCAGGAGCGGACTGACCCCCGTCTCTGGACGTACCTCCCTTGTACACCACCATGGGCTGCCCCCTGAACAGGCTCATGAGGTGAGCTGGCTCCTTGCCCTGGACTACTCTCACCTGGACCACAGAGCAAACTACTTAACAAACATCTATACTGTTGTGATGTACAGCAGTTGGACACATTGTTAATCATGGTGATTCATGCTGGATAATTTCACAAAAATAATTGTCTGTGCAATAAGACATTCTGAGACCAAATGCAGAGAAAATCAGGAAGCAGTGGATCTTTGGAAGAATATAATTGTAGCCTTGCATACGGCTACAATAATACCCCACAGGGTGGCATCAGTGAGCTCTGAACAACAACAGGGTAGGAAAACTGACAAGAGTTATGTGTTCCATGGCGCTCCCTACCCTAATCTCCCAGCATGCTGTGCGCCTGTCTGTATGTCTAGCTGTCTGACAGCAGGGCGTCCTGTTTGCTGGATGCAGCCAGCTTGCCTCGTCATCCCCCAGCACAATGGAGGCCTTCTCTCCCCCTCCCAGGCCGATGGACTGTGTGGCTATCTCACTGTTCAGTCACTCAAGAGTGTGTTTATTCTCCTCTCAACACCATTCCTGAAAGTTTGGGACCTGCGTGGGCCTGCACAAAGCCTAGTTTCAGATTTTTCTTCTCCCAAAATTGGAGACTGCTGGACGGAGGGTTAGAGAGCTTAGGGGCATATTGAGTGAAATAAGGAGCCTCTGTACTGAAAACTTGTGAGGCAAGGTTCCATGTTTATTGTGCTGACTTATTTCCATGCATTAAGTTAGTCTAAATTCTGTTTATTTTGCGTGACTATGATTTATGCTGTTAAAAATGTATGGGAGATGACCTGCGTCATCAGCGTTTCGACTTCATGGACAGTTGCTTGGAACATTAACAGGTTTGTGATGGAAGTTTTCACCCTGGTGGGCTTCTACACAAACTTAGGATCACTGTTAGTCATGCATTAAAACACATCAATAACATAACTACGCAGTGCACGGCAAACATTTTCACACTGTATATAGACAGGAGGGTGAGACACTGACAGGCATAGACAGACACACACAGACAGACACACAGCAAGAGATGGTCACAGACATTCCCAGAGCATCAAACCTTATACAGAGCCAAGGCATGATCTAGAATCACTGTTGGCCTCTAGATAACCTATGCAATGGTCCTTGCTTGAGTAGAACTAAGTTCTTAAGGACAAGCAAGAGAGCTCTTTCCCCCCACTGCAGGCCAGAAAATAGGCTGGTCTGGGAACAGTAGTATGTGTCAGTGGTCGTGAGTGGCGCAGCGGTCTAAGGCACTGCTTCGCAGTGCTAGAGGCATCACTTCAGTCCTGGGTTTGATCGTGATTCCACAATTGGCCCAGCGCCGTCGGGATTAGGGGAGGGTTTGGCCGGGGTAGGCCATCATTGTAAATAAGAATTTGTCCCTAACTGACTTGCCTAGTTAAATAGATAATGCAACAGAATCAGGGAGGGCAAAGGGAACTCCCTCATAAACATGGCTTTGGAATGTCCTGTTTGATTTCTCTGTAAACACATTGAGCCATGTCAGTTAAATACACAGATTCTAAGTCCCCCATGCCTGGGCTATGTACTGAGTCATGCAGCCCTGGCAGAGGAGTACCTGGGTGGTAATAGGAGCCCCAGCAACCTGGAAAAAACAAAGAGTCAGGAAATGACAGGAAGCAATGAGAGGAGGAAAAGGGAGAACGAGCGAACACACTGGTAAGGAAGGAGGTTACTGGGCTGAATACAGATGAGGCCAAGAGGAAAGTATAGAAAAAAGGAATATGCAACGGGAAAAGAAAGTCACTTCTTCCATACACAAACCCACTTACAAACACCCACTCATTACCTGCACAGGCCCACCACCAAGCTCATCGTCCAACTGGGCACCCAAGATGGCTGAAGCACCAATTTCGTCCTGGGAAGAATCACTTCCCTGCCTGAGAAAGACTCCAGTTAGCATGCAAAATATCTCTCATGATAGTTTCTACTGTTTATTTTCCATCATTTTAATTCTACTTTAATTTCTATCTTACCACATGTAGATAATGTGCCCTTGGCGTCCTCCATGGTGATAGTTGTAGAGGATGATGTAACTGTCTCCCCCATAGAATTGTCCGTGTGTGGAGGGGTCCACTTCCACCTTGTCTGATCCCTCAATACGCCAGATCTGTACATGAACATACACATGATGTGACCCCTAGTTGTGGCAGGCTACTGAAACAAAGCTGTAAATGTAAATACAGTGTGTATCACGCATAATCATGTCCCTCTGATTTGATTGCTATCTGTTTTACTATTTAATATCCTTCCTGTTTTGACTGCATCTGGCCGAAACCCACACATGACTGCCTCACAAAATGCAATTACTGTATAATAGACCTATGTAAAGTTGATAGTTACTAATAGCAATACATAGTTACTCTAAGAAAGATTGATGGGAAGGCTTGCTGTCTACACATGCTCCAGCCCCTCCTCTCGTCCGCTCACCTGCTTCTCTCCGTTGCCCCCGTCCACCATGCCGTGCTGGGCAGCCATGGCAGGGGAGTCGTGGAGCGTGGCGGCATCGAAGGACACCTTCGCTATCTTGGCGATGCTGTTGGAGACATAGGCCACGCCCAGGCCCTCCGTCTGGTCCTTGTCACGCCAGTTCTTGAAGAACTGCTTGAAGAGCGGCGTCTCTCCCATCTCTGGCAGGATCTGCACCTGGGTGTGTTTGGGGTAGCCCATCTTCTTGATGAACTCATCTGCTGCTTTCATAGCTGCCTTACGCTCCTCCAGGTTGGCTTCTTTGCCTGGATGAAAGTGTGCGGGAGGGAAGAGAAATACAAAAAAAATAGGTTTCATTAATTAAACCACTTAGAAACTCTAATGACTGAAAATCAACATCTACGTATAACTGTCAGCATGGTTGATAACAGAGGACCATTATCTTTTAAAAGAAGAACCCCCTTCTAGTTGCATCATATTATCTCGGAGGGAGTTCATATGTGACACTGTTCAATGTCTCATTCTTTAAATGTGGTCTGTAATGCTACACTTTAAGTGTTACCAAATGGACATGAAAGCAACCATATCATGCCAAAACAAGTCTAGCTATTGTGCTTTAATTGACTTGCTGAATCAGCTGATGATAATATTTGATATTGGGTGACCCCAACAGACCTTTCCAGACGAAGATCTTGCCATCAGAGCCATGATCCAGGATGAAGCAGTCGCTGGACTCCAGTGCACTCTGGGAGAATGGGTTCTCTGCTGCCACCATGGACATGGCCATGTCTCCACTGCCATTGGACACCTGGGGGAGAGGAGGAGAGACAGAAGAAGAGTTGTAGAGGAGAGATCAGAGATGTTTTTTTCTCTTGATAGCCACAGGTGAATGTGAAAAGTCCTCATAATGCAACTAGACCAGTTGGATGTTCGTTTCAGTGGTTTGTTCACTGTTCTCCAACCTTGTACAGTTTGGCCATTTTCCTGTTTGAGGCATCTGCTTTGATGTCATCAGAGGATCCTTCAGGCAGGTCTGATTTATCTCCCAGAACCTGAAGACACACAGAGAAAATCCCTTTTAGATATACTTCAGAAATGAAAACAATAATTTTACCACAGCTGGAGTTCATTCAAACATCCATTATACATCATTAAATATCATAATGGACGTCAACAAATCACAGACATAGAGTTAAAGAGAGTAGGAAGACCCTCCCGTTCTTTAGTAGTTTATGATCTCACCTCTATCATCTTGTCTCTCTCTGCACCCTCGTCACACACGTACACGCGGGCTCGCCCACTGCGCTCGTTGTCACGGATACCCTTGGCAACCTGGGTGGCCTTCAGCTTCTCAAAGCGGTTGCTCTGGGAGCCACACCACTGGTAGATCTCCTGTGGGAGGAGACAGGGATACACAACACAAAGAGGAATAAACTAAGGAGCTTTTATTCATTTTATTTGATTATTCTTGTTTTGTTTTATACTCTTTGATGTTGTTTTTTTTGAAAGGCGCATAAAATCCCATGTATTATGATTTATTATGATTATTATGTGGGCAGCATCGACCAGGAATTCGTTTGCAAGAATTCTAAGGGTACTTGTACAATCTCTCTATTAAATGTTTATATTTTATTGTAAGCAAGATATAAAACTTACATTGTACATGCTTCTCTGTTTTATCATTTAAATGTGACACCAACGTTTGATGACGCTGTGTCCTATATGAAACTTAAAAGTCCCCCTGTCTCCCTCAGGCTGATGGTAACTCACGCTTCCCAGGTCCAGGATGAAGCAGTCTCCCTGGTTGAAGCTGTCCCAGCTGACAGGCACCTCCGTTGCCCTGACAACACGGCGACCTTTGACCTGCAGCACCCGCTGCATAACCACCTCGTTGGTGACCACATGTTTGAACCCAGATGCCACACCTCCTTTCTAAAACAGTGACAAATGATATGGTACAGTTATTATGCAGGTAGCCTAGTGGTTAGAGTGTTGGGACAGAAACTGAAAGGTTGCTGGATCGAATCCCTGACAAGGTAAAAATCTTTCGTTCTGCACCTGAACAAGGCAGTTAACCCACTGTTCCCCGGTAGGCCGTCATTGTAAGTAAGAATGTGTTCTTAACTGACTTGCCTAGGTAAATAAAGGTTAAATTCATTTTAAAAACATTTTAATAGAATCATTCACATTTCTAGGACACATTTCGCCATACAATTCCAATTTCTATGAATTGTATGGAGGAATACTTTATACTTTTCCCATTAAAAGGTTGATTAGGTTGGTTACTCCATAACCATTCAGGTATAGACTACTGCATAGTGCGTAACAAATCAAATCAAATCCAATTTTATTTGTCACATACACATGGTTAGCAGATGTTAATGCGAGTGTAGCAAAACAATAACCCCGCCTGAAGTATGAATGTAATATCATGTATCATGGACAGGATTGTAGTAATAATGGCAAAAGAAAATGATCTCAAATAATATCTCACCAAGTACTTCAGTCCAGCCTTGAAGTAACCCAGGAATACTTTGGACTCATGTCCCTGGACCTCACGGTACTGGATGGGTTTACCCCCCAGATAGTCATCCATCTGGACTGTGAAGATGGCTGCTGCTCCACTCTCATCCTGGGTGCAGAAATCGCCTGGAGCAGAGAAACCACGGATGTTACACACGGAATTACAACATTTTGCTCTCAGGTCTATCAATGGAGGCCCAACCCCCAATGGCTGCTTAGTCTGCTAGATTTCACAGATGTCACCGATTACTATTTCCCCAAAGCAAAACCCAATTGATACATACCGGTACAATGAATGAACCTAGTTTGGGCATCACTCACTTAGTACATTTCCCATAACATTCTGCTAAGGTTCGATCTAACAGGCTACCTAAAAGTAGGCATGATCAATACAATAAAATGGGCCTGACTCAGCACTCTGCCAGTGTACATCAATCATAGAGATAGAATTAAACTCAACATGGCCGCCGGGCCACCCATCACAGTACATTGACATCAAGAAAAATTCCCGTTCTAGTAATTATATTTCTATGACCTCAATCATATCCACCAGGCTTTGTAATGCAACCCATCCTGCTCCTGGTGCTGTCCTCACCCAGCCAGAAGTGCAGGTCATACTGCAGGTTCCCGGAGCGCTGCTTGATGGTGTTGAGGACCAGGTAGGCGTCTCCCGTGTAGAAGCTTCCATACAGGTTCTCTGGCACGGCCACCAGGTCAAACTTCTCAATCCTCCACACCTGCAGGCCCGCCTGCTGGCCAGCCTTCTCAAACTCAGGATGGTACACCATGCTGCCTGCATGGAGAAATCACACACACTGGGTTAGAAGGTATGGATGATGTATAGAAGATCGTTGTTAACCAATTATAGTTAGGATTTGACAGTTACTGCTAAGAGAAATGGGTTATTCTGTGAGGACTCTGTGAGGACAAAATCGATCTAGTGAAAAACAATAAACGTCAATCTTTAGTATTTGTGGGTATAGTTTGCAGAGGGGAGCCACTCCCTTTACTCAGAGATGTTGCCATGGATATAAAGTTTCAAGTAGTGAGTTATTAATGTCCAGTTGGTGTAATGACTCATTGGTGCCCTGTGCTCTGGGTGTTTCCTTCTCTCTCTGAACAGGAAGTGCCGTGACTCAGTTTGGAACAGACAGCCCCAGCACTGGTGCCACCACAGGACGACATAGGAGGCTGGTGGCACCTTAATTGGGGAGGACGGGCTTGTGGTAATGGCTGGAGTGGAATAAGTGCATTGGTATCAAATACATCAAACACATGGTTTGATGCCATTCCATTTGCGTCGTTCCAGACATTATTATGAGCCATCCTCCCCTCAGCAGCCTCCACTGCAGGATTAGTGTGTGTAGAGAAGAGAGGGGAGACTCCCCAGGAGAGACCGAAGATGAACTACAGCACAGTGCACACACACAGCCCAATGAGACAGGTCCACAAATGTCACACTTCATTCCTATCAGAAACAAAAAAGCCAAGAGGAGCTCTATTAAAAGCTTCAAGTGGGTGCCTACGCTCAGTGAGATTACCACCTACTGTACTTGAGGTAATTTTGGCATGTGGCCATTTTTTTTATTTGGAAGACATTAGCAGTATATCCTGTTAATGTCCAACTGGCAGACAACTCCTTCCTCCTATCCTCTTTGCAGGTCACTATAATGACCATAGAAAAGCATTTCCAAAATGTCTGCCAGTTGTCTAGCTGCCAGGCAATCATGCCTCAGTTGGTTCCTGTACAATAGCCCTGCCACACATTGTTTCCACAGCACCCAGACCCGTAAGTTGTTGCCCACTGAGAGGAAAGTGTCAGACATCCTATATTTTTTCATCTTTCGTAAGCAGTGACTAATAAAGATAAGTGGTGACTTCATCCATTTTTCTAAAACACAACAGTTCAAAAAGAATACTGAAAATGACTATTACTGTAGGCCCACATCCACACAGCATAACACACCCTGAATCAGTTAGATCCACACGTAACGTTCCAGACAGCTTACACAGGCTGTTCTGTGCACCTAAATAAGGCTGTGTTCTAGAGAGAACACAGCGTTTTCTGCACCGCGGTCAATCTGCGTGCCTGTCGACTCTAGACTCCAACTCGTTTATTTAGAAAAAGACTGAGGTTTGAGCAGGCTCCTTCTCAGTTTGTATGACTAACTGTCAGCATCAGAGCAGGCCTTGCCATTCTTTTTGACAGCCCACTGGCCACAACCATGTAAAGAATCCGCTCGTGACCTTGTTAGGGAGAGAGAAATCGTTGGTTCAAAATTCATGCAACCCTGACCCGAAGAATCTGGGGTTCCTTTTTCTTCTGTCTCTTCTCCTCTTTTAAACCTTTGACTTATTTCACAAACAGCCACACATGAATTTGATTCTCTCTTTTCTGACATGAAGACCTGGTAATAGAGAGAACAACAGCTGCAGCTCACTGTGTTTCCATGCCTCCATATATTTGCATTGTGGGAAATTCCTCATGGCAAAATGTGTAGAATAGCAGGAAATTAGCTCAGGGATTCTTGAAAGTTGGGCCAATCCTTGTTCAGCAGGGAATCTTTGTTTTTATAGTATACTTTTTTTAATTTGGTTGCATTATTTGAGCTTATCATTTACATTAAGGGGAATCTTATGAGGGAAATATTTATTTGGGGAATTTTCTAAATACTTTCAATATTATTATTTTCCGTGTAGGCACTATGCCTGGAAATGCCTTTGTCCGGACCAAAGGATGCCAATTTCAAACTCTCCAAAACATTCTAAAAACCGGAAATAATGGATATTAACTTAAAAATGATTTGATGTAGTTTCTTGCATTAGCCCTCTGTGGCTTTAAACAATATTTCTCTAAAAACTGGGATTGCTAAAAGAATCCGTCAGATTTGTCAAAAATCCTAAATGAATCAGGGATGAGCCGGGTCATCTATAGCATAAGGACCCATTATTCATGTCCTCATTACATGTAGTGCAACAAGACCACTCATGGTCTATAAAGTTCTCTACTTTTGATAGATTTAAACAAACAATATTGGAATCACCATGGTCACAACCATAAACTGTCAATTCCATCTGCCTGATAGATTACAATAGAATATACATTTAGGTTCAAAATAGGTTACATTTTGCTGACTCCATCAGATTTATTTCTAACGTCAACTCTGTTAGAGCTGAAATATCTGATAGAATGGTTGTTTTTATTAGAGATTTTAAAATTAATAATTTTCCATAAATTAGTGGATTTGGCTATTTCAGCCACACCAGGTGAATCAAATCGAGCACAAAAGGGCCCCCCGAGTGGCGCAGTGGTCTAAGGCACTGCATCGTAGTGCTAGAGGCATGACTACAAACCCAGGTTCGATCCCGGGCTATATCACAACCCACCGTGATCCGGAGACGCATAGGGTGGCGCACAATTGGCCCAGCATCATCTGGTTTAGGGGAGGGTTTGGCCAGGGGAGATTTACTTGGCTCATCGCCCTCTAGCGACTCCCTGTGGAGGGCTGGGCGCCTGCAGGCTGACCTCGGTTCATCAGTTGAATGGTGTTTATTCGGACACATTGGTGCGGCTGGCTTTCGGGTTAAGTGGTGTTTCGGGTTAAGTGGTGTTAAGAACCAGGGTTTGGCGGGTCATGTTTCGGAGGACGCATGACTCGACCTTCGCAGCGATGAGATAAGGTCAAGGGTTAAATACAAAAATAATAATAATCGAGCACACAGCCATGCGATCTCCATAGACAAACATTGGCAGTAGATTGGCCTTACTGCAGACCTCAGTGACTTTCAATGTGGCACCATCATAGGATGCCACCATCAAGTCAGTTCATCAAATTTCTGCCCTGCTAGAGCTGCCCAGGTTAACTGTATGTGCTGTTATTGCGATGTGGAAACGTCACCAAAGTGGTAGGCCACACAAGCTCACAGAACGAGAACGGGACCGCCAAGTGCTGAAACACGTAGCGCATAAAAATCATCTGTCCTCGCTTGCAACACTCAATACTGATTTCCAAACTGCCTCTGGAAGCACAAGAACTGTTGTGTACGCCAAGCAGTCGTACACAAGCCTAAGATCACCATGGGCAATACCAAGCGTCGGCTGGAGTGGTGTAAATCTCGCCCCCATTGGATTCTGGAGCTGTGGAAACGTGTTCTCTGGAGTGATGAATCATGCTTCACCATCTGGCAGTCTGATGGACAAATCTGGGTTTGGCGTATGCCAGGAGAACCCTATCTGCCCCAATGCGTAGTGCCAACTGTAAAGTTTGGTGGAGGAGGAATAATGGTCTGGGGCTGTTTTGAGTATGTTCTCAACTCAGTCACTGATGGCTAACCACCTTAAGATTGTCAATATTCTGAAAAAAATATTTGAATTACTATTGTGCAAAATACAGTATGATTAAAGAATTGAATTATCTATGCCACTGCTAGCTAGGCTATACTAGCAGAGGTTACTATGTGCATGTTATGTTTCAACACAAGCTACACTCACTCACTTCTCTAATGATAATCTGCTCTGTGTTCTGGCCAGAGACCCAGAGGGGGTAGTTTAGTAGACTCCACACCCCACAGGAGGGAGTATAAATAGAACAGGTCATGTGACTGCTGGTCCCAGCCTCATTGGCACATGGGAAAAAGAGACTGTGTTACTCCGTGCAAAATCTCAGGACCTCAGCAAGTCATAACCCCTCCCTCTTCTCCACAACCACGTAAAAGTGAGTCAGTCATTCCAGGATTCTCACCCCCAGGGACTTGCTGCTGGCCTGCATATGGTGCACCCCTCCCCCGTGAACCAGCCCTTTCTTCCTCAGTATCAGATGAACTGAAGAAAAGCTTCTGGGTTGGCTGGTGCAAAGCCTTCAAACTGGGAAGGGGGGTGCTGGATTTGATCCACTTCATTGAACTGATAGCTGTTTCTATAAACCAATCGTGTGACTGATTACATTGAACAAATGAGGAGAGAGGATGTTTTGGAATTTTTCTGTTTGGATGTTCCCTAATTTTTGCTCATCGATCAGATCTTAGAGTTCAAGGGTTACGTTTTAAAATCAAATCAATGCATAATGCATTGATAATCTAAAATTCTGTTTGCAAGATACATTTCTCAGCACTTAGTGGAGGATTCAGGGGTGACTCATTTTCTCCACTCAGGCTCCTCCCTCAGGCCTCTCCTTCAGATATCCACTCATCCACACACACACACACACACACATTCATGCTACACATATTACATACTGGTCTCTCTCTCGGATAAAATAATCAACACACACAGATAAACACACACACACTAATGATTGGTTATTGTTCCAGCTAACAGTGGAATAAAGTTTGATAAAGTGAGTCACATGGGGATTAGTAGGTGTGCTGAAATCTGTGGTGTCAGACAGCTGGCCTTGGTCTGGGCCCTCTCACAGCTGTGTGTGTAAGATTTAGACACAACAATTCCCCTGCTGACTTGAGTGCCAGAGTGCTCTGTCTCACACACGCAAAAACAGTTTTTAGAGTTGTGAGTGTTACTACGGTGTCTACAAAGTCCATTTAAAGATAGGAGAATGCCCAGCTGTTGATGGGATATGCCCAGTAGGCCTAAACAAATGGGCAATGTGTGGCATTTGATTGCCACGCCCTTTCTCAGCCCTTTCAACAATATACATTAACAAGAGGAATATTTTGATATTCCAAAATGAAAAGTGACCAGAAATAATGTAAGAAGAAAATCTTTCTAGAATTTGTACATATAAAATGTCTATACAAATGTAAATAATGTTGTAAAAAAATATTTACTTTTTCTTCAAATATAGTTTACTTTACACTACAGGGGCAGCATGAAAGTATAGCATACTTAATATAATAATGGTGTTATCAAATATATTGTGCGTGGAAATATAATCCGACCTGAGTTTGACGTGCTTTTCTTTTTGTTCTCTTTTTTTGGCAAATGTCATTGCTTTTCCTATGTTTTAATCCACGTTTTCTCGTCTCTCTCCATATATGGCATCCTTAGATATCATGATATGGCAATGCTCAATTTAAATAATTGTGTCTATGTTAACATTTGGTCATTCATAACGATGGCTGTTTTTTACTCCAATTACGCACATTTACGAACAACAAAGCAACATTGACGAAATAGAGGACCCATAAACAGAGGGGGGGGGGGGGGGAGAATACTCGACCCCCCCACGTAAAGTTGCTGCAAATAGTGTCCAACCAACGAAACATCCCAGGTACTATAGAACTGACTGTAAATTTCGTTTTCAGAATAAATCTCGTAGCCTATAATGATAATCGAAAGAATATACAGGTCCGGTTCTGGTTAAAACAAAGCTTTAAAAGGCTTCTACATTTCTGCATTGATTTGAAGCGTCATTGTAACAAAGGCACCGGAGGGGCGGTCCACAATGTCTACGTAGCCAATAATGATAATAGAAAGAATATAACGGTCCGGTTCTGGTTAAATCAGAGCTTTAAATGGCTTATACATTGCTGCAATGACTTGATGTGTCATTGTAACAAAGGCACCGGAGTGGCGCTCCACAATGTCTAACATTAAAAATGGCATTTCTTACCTTATGCTGTCTGATTTAGACGTTTTCTAGGCCGCGGCGGGTATTTTGGTGATGCGGGACAGGAGAGGGTTTAATTCGACAGGACTATGTTGCTTGGCAGGGTGTATTGGTGCGTCTGGTCTGGCCCGGGCAACTCCCCTCTATGTCATTAACAGGGCCTCCCCCACCTACAAATGGAGTAACCTGGCATTTAACCCCGCCTTGTCTGGATGACAACGACAGATGACAACGCAGCATGAAGGTTGACTATTACAGCTGCGTCTTGCAGATTCTCTGTTTTTAACGGATTGTTTGAGAGCACATAATTAAAATGACCCCTCTTTTTCTCAGTGTTATGCATCCAAACGTGGCCATAAAACACTGAAAAACGATTAGCTTATGTTGCAGTTTATTTTGACAACACTTTGATAAAAAATATAAAATATCCCCTTTTGATATACCTAGGCCTTCATTGTAAATAACAATTAAGAATTTGTTCTTAACTGACTTGCCTAGTTAAATAAAGGCACAATAAAAATAAAATACCTCTTCACTGTTGGAGAGTCATTATGAAGGCCAGTGAAGTCTGCCTGTTGGAGAGACCATGGCACCATCTGCTGGTAAGGCTAAAGTAGACTCAGAAAACTAAAGTACAGTCGTGGCCAGAAGTTTTGAGAATAACACAAATATGAATTTTCTCAAAGTCTGTTGCCTCAGTTTGTATGATGGTAATTTGCATATACTCCAGGATGTTATGAAGAGTGATCAGATGAATTGCAAAGTCCATCTTTGCCATGCAAATTAACTGAATACCCCAAAAACATTTCCACTGCATTTCAGCCCTGCCACAAAAGGACCAGCTGACATCTTGTCAGTGATTCTCTCATTAACACAGGTGTGTGTTGACGAGGACAAGGCTGGAGATCACTCTGTCATGCTGATTGAGTTCGAATAACAGACTGGAAGCTTCAAAAGGAGGGTGGTGCTTGGAATCATTGTTCTTCCTCTGTCAACCATGGTTACCTTCAAGGAAACATGTGCCGTCATCGTTGCTTTGCACAAAAAGGGCTTCACAGGCAAGGATATTGCTGCCAGTAAGACTGCACCTAAATCAACCATTTATCGGATCATCAAGAACTTCAAGGAAAGCGATTCTATTGTTGTGAAGAAGGCTTCAGGGCGCCCAAGAAGGTCCAGCAAGCGCCAGGACCATCTCCTAAAGGCACCACCAGTACAGAGCTTGCTCATGAATGGCAGCCGGCAGGTGTGAGTGCATCTGTACGCACAGTGAGGCGAAGACTTTTGGAGGATGGCCTGGTGTCAAGAAGGGCAGCAAAGACGCCACTTCTCTCCAGGGAAAACATCCAGGGACAGACTGATATTCTGCAAAAGGTACAGGGATTGGACTTGCTGAGGACTGGGGTAAAGTAATTTTCTCTGATGAATCCCCTTTCCGATTGCTTGGTTAATCCAGAAAATAGTTTGTCCGGAGAAGACAATGTGGGCGCTACCATCAGTCCTGTGTCATGCCAACAGTAAAGCATCCTGAGACCATTCATGCTTCTCAGCCAAGGGAGTGGGCTCACTCACAATTTTGCCTAAGAACACAGCCATGAATAAAGAATGGTACCAACACATCCACCGAGAGCAACTTCTCCCAACCATCCAGGAACAGTTTGTGACGAACAATGTCTTTTCCAGCATGATGGAGCACCTTGCCATAAGGCAAAAGTGATAACTAAGTGGCTCGGGGAACAAAACATTGATATTTTGGGTCCATGACCAGGAAACTCCCCAGACCGTAATCCCATTGAGAACTTGTGGTCAATCCGCAAGAGGCAGGTGGACAAACAAAGCCCCACAAATTCTGACAAACTCCGAGCATTGATTATGCAAGAATGGGCTGCCATCAGTCAGGATGTTGCCCAGAAGTTAATTGACAGCATGCCATGGCGGATTGCAGAGGTCTTGAAAAAGAAGGGTCAACACTGCAAATATTGACTCTTTGCATCAACTTCATGTAATTGTCAATAAAAGCCATTGACACTTATGAAATGCATGTAATTATACTTCAGTATTCCATAGTAACATCTGACAAAAATATCAAAAAGACACTGAAGAAGCAAACTTTGTGAAAATTCATATTTGTGTCATTCTCAAAACTTTTGGCCACGACTGTACAAATAGCTTCATTTAGGATAAACAAGAAGGAAAGTGTTAACTTTGGAAGACTACCATTCCAGACGGCAGCTAGAATGCCAAGTCAGGTAAAAGGGTGTTTGAGATATTCCTATAGGTGTAGGCTCAGTTTTGGTGGTATTTGTTTGCGGTTTGAATCCTTATATGAATATACCATATATAATCAGTAGCCTCAAAAGTCTTTGAAGGAGTTTCATGGTCTTTATGCACTTGTAAACCAGCAGTGCGCCATGATGAACAGTGCAAAATGTTTCATTAAAAGTAACCAAAACCCTAAAGTATGCCCCCTTGTAGTTAAATAGGTGTCTGTTGGCATGACCTTGATTTCGACTCGCATTAGACTACCTGTATTTTTTCGTTCTAAATGACATTGTCGAGCTCCAATAGCCTACCCAACGTGGTGCAGTTATGCAAACACTGCAGGTTTCCAGAATGGGAAATCAGGGCATGTGCCCCTGGCCCCTCCGAACTTCATGCCCATGATGCCTGGTATGCTGAACATACATCTCTCCAGTCATTTGAAGTTGGATACAATCAATACGATATTGTCATCTTTTTATGTTTGTAGAGCAGATCAGAAGTGACTCAAACTGGGTGTATGCTGTCGCTGTGTCCCCATCTGTATGCATTGATCATTTCCTTTCCACCATGGCATTAATGGGTAACACTTTACATTACAGTGCCCTCTTATCAAATCAAATCACATTCTATTTGTCACATGCACCGAATAGAGCTGGTGTAGACTTCACTGTGAAGTTCTTGCTTCCCTTCCCAACGATGCAGTTTAAAAAGAATAAGGAAAAAAAAAAATTGTAACACGAGGAATAAAATAAAATACTCAAGAATGGAGCTAAATACAGGAAGTACCAGTACCAGACCAATGTGGAGCTAAATACAGGAAGAACCAGTACCAGACCAATGTGGAGCTAAATACAGGAAGAACCAGTACCAGACCAATGTGGAGCTAAATACAGGAAGAACCAGTACCAGACCAATGTGGAGCTAAATACAGGAAGAACCAGTACCAGACCAATGTGGAGCTATATACAGGAAGTACCAGTACCAGACCAATGTGGAGCTATATACAGGGAGTACCAGTACCAGATCAATTTGGAAC
The DNA here is from genome assembly GCF_034236695.1 of Oncorhynchus nerka. Classification (NCBI taxonomy): domain Eukaryota; kingdom Metazoa; phylum Chordata; class Actinopteri; order Salmoniformes; family Salmonidae; genus Oncorhynchus; species Oncorhynchus nerka. The sequence goes on from NC_088414.1 coordinate 23,929,964, forward strand.
TATATACAGGGAGTACCAGTACCAGACCAATGTGGAGCTAAATACAGGAAGAACCAGTACCAGACCAATGTGGAGCTATATACAGGAAGTACCAGTACCAGACCAATGTGGAGCTATATACAGGGAGTACCAGTACCAGACCAATGTGGAGCTATATACAATGAGTACCAGTACCAGATCAATTTGGAGCTATATACAGGGAGTACCAGTATCAGATCAATGTGGAGCTCTATACAGGGGAGTACCAGTACCAGACCAATATGGAGCTAAATACAATGAGTACCAGACCAATGTGGAGCTCTATACAGGGAGTACAAGTACTAGATCGTGGTGGAGCTATATACAGGGAGTACCAGTACCAGACCAATGTGGAGCTATATACAGGGAGTACCAGTACCCGATCAATGTGGAGCTTTATACAGGGAGTACCAGTACCAGACCAATGTGGAGCTATATACAGGAAGTACCAGTACCAGACCAATGTGGAGCTATATACAATGAGTACCAGTACCAGATCAATTTGGAGCTATATACAGGGAGTACCAGTATCAGATCAATGTGGAGCTCTATACAGGGGAGTACCAGTACCAGACCAATATGGAGCTAAATACAATGAGTACCAGACCAATGTGGAGCTCTATACAGGGAGTACAAGTACTAGATCGTGGTGGAGCTATATACAGGGAGTACCAGTACCAGACCAATGTGGAGCTATATACAGGGAGTACCAGTACCCGATCAATGTGGAGCTTTATACAGGGAGTACCAGAACCAGACCAATGTGGAGCTATATACAGGGAGTACCAGATCAATGTGGAGCTATATACAGGGAGTACCAGTACCAGACAAATATGGAGCTATAGACAGGGAGTACCGGTACCAGATCAATGTGGAGCTATATACAGGAAGTACCAGATCAATGTGGAGCTATATACAGGGAGTACCAGTACCAGACCAATGTGGATCTATATACAGGGAGTACCAGTACCAGACCAATGTGGACCTATATACAGGGAGTACCAGTACCAGATCAATGTGGAGCTATATACAGGAAGTACCAGTACCAGATCAATGTGGAGCTATATACAGGGAGTACCAGTACCAGACCAATGTGGATCTATATACAGGGAGTACCAGTACCAGATCAATGTGGAGCTATATGCAGGGAGTACCAGTACCAGATCAATGTGGAGCTATATACAGGGAGTACCAGTACCAGATCAATGTGGAGCTATATACAGGGAGTACCAGATCAATGTGGAGCTATATACAGGGAGTACCAGATCAATGTGGAGCTATATGCAGGGAGTACCAGTACCAGATCAATGTATATATATACAGGGAGTACCAGTACCAGATCAATGTGGAGCTATATACAGGGAGTACCAGTACCAGACCAATGTGCAGAGGTACGAGGTAGATACATGAAGGCAGGGTAAAGTGACTAAGCATCAGGATAGATAATAATAAGTGTAAAATTAAGAACAGAGAAGCAGCAGAAATCATGAGGGTAAAACTGTGTGAGTGTGCCTGTGTGTAATGTTGATGTATGTGTGTTTGTGTTGGGACGGTATATGTATGTGTTGTGTGTGCGTATACAATGTATGTGAATGTGTGTGGGAGTGTCAATGTAGTGTGTGTGAGGGAATGTGTACATGGTACAGTGCCATCAGAAAGTATTCATACCCCTTGACTTATTCCACATTTTATTGTGTTACAGTCTGAAATTCTCACCCATCTACACACAATTCCCCAAAATAACAAAGTGAAAACATGTTTTTTGAAATTTATTGAAAATGAAATGCATGTTAAAATCACCATTGGCAGCGATTACAGCCTTTCTGGGTAAGTCTCTAAGAGCTTTGCACACCAGGATCATACAATATTTTGCACATTATTCTTTCAAAAATTCTTCAAGCTCTGTCAAGTCGGTTGTTAATCATCACTAGACAACCATTTTAAAGTCTTGCCAGAGATATATCAAGCCGATTAAAGTCATAACTGTAACTATTCCACTCAGGAACATTTCATGTCATCTTGGTAAGCAGCTCCAGTGTACACTACATGACCAAAAGTATGTGGACACCGGCACGTCGAAAATCTCATTCCAAAATCATGGGCCTTAATATGAAGTTGGTCCCCGCTTTGCTGCTATAACAGCCTCCACTCTTCTGGGAAGGCTTTCTACTAGATGTTGGAACATTGCTGCAGGGACTTGCTTCCATTTAGCCACAAGAGCATTATTGAGGTCGGGCACTGATGTTGGGCAGTTAGACCTGGCTCGCATTCAGCGTACCAATTCATCTCAAAGGGGTGTTCGATAGGTTTGAGGTCAGGGCTCTGTGCAGGCCAGTCAAGTTCTTCAACACCGATCACGACCAAACATTTCTGTATGGACCTCGCTTTGTGCACGGGGGCATTGTCTTGCTGAACAGGAAAGGGCCTTCCCCAAACTGTTGCCATGAAGTTGGGAGCACAGAATCATCTAGAATGTCATTGTATACTGTAGCGTTACGACTTCCCTTCACTGGAACTAAGGGGCCTAGCCCGAACCATGAAAAACAGCCCCAGACCATTATTCCTCCTTCACCACCAAACTTTACAGTTAGCACTATGCATTGGGGCAGATAGCATTCTCCTGGCATCATCCAAACCCAGATTCGTCCGTCGGACTGCCAGATGGTGAAGCATGATTCATCACTCCAGAGAACACGTTTCCACTGCTTCATAGTCGAATGGCGGTGAGCTTTACACCACTCCAGCCGATGCTTGGCATTGCCCATGGTGATCTTAGGCTTGTGTGCGGCTGCTCAGCCATGGAAACCTGTTTCATGAAGCTCCTGACAAACAGTTATTGTGCTGATGTTGCTTCCAGAGGCAGTTTGGAACTTGGTCGTGAGTGTCAGTTGTGAGTACAGGAGGGGACTAAGCACACACCCCTGAGGGGCCCCAGGGGTTGAAACTCAACGTGGTGGAGGTGTTTTATCCAGGGTCCCTAATTTGGTGATGAGCTTGGAGGGGACTATGGTGTTGAGCTGTAGTCTATGAATAGCATTCTCACACAGTTATTTCCCTTGTTGTTTAGGTGGGAGAGGGCAGTATGAAGTGCAATTTAGATTGCGTCGTCTGTGGATCTGTTGGACAATATGCAAATTGGTGTGGGTGTAGGGTGTCTGGGATGATGGTGTTGATGTGGGTCATGACCAGCCTTTCATACCGCTTCATAATTACAGATGTGAGTGCTACAGGACGGTAGTCATTAAGCAGGTTAGTTCATTATGGTGATTATAAAGGGCATGCAATTCAGGCTTAAAATTGAATGCAGATTTCGTTTCTGCATTCTTATCAACAACTATACAGGTACATCTGCTAGCAGGCCCGTAATACAGACCTTTCAGGGGGCAGGTGCTCAAAATAAAAAACATTCTAAGGGAAGCTGAGGAGAGGAATCACCTAAAAGCTACAGGTAAACAAACACAATATTTAGATCTAAAGGTGACACTCCAGAGGAATGAGGAAAATGTATATGTGTGGCTCAGAGACTACCAGAGGAATGAGGAAAATGTATATGTGTGGCTCAGAGTACTACCAGAGGAATGAGGAAAATGTATATGTGTGGCTCAGAGACTACCAGAGGAATGAGGAAAATGTATATGTGTGGCTCAGAGACTACCAGAGGAATGAGGAAAATGTATATGTGTGGCTCAGAGTACTACCAGAGGAATGAGGAAAATGTATATGTGTGGCTCAGAGACTACCAGAGGAATGAGGAAAATGTATATGTGTGGCTCAGAGACTACCAGAGGAATGAGGAAAATGTATATGTGTGGCTCAGAGTACTACCAGAGGAATGAGGAAAATGTATATGTGTGGCTCAGAGTACTACCAGAGGAATGAGGAAAATGTATATGTGTGGCTCAGAGTACTACCAGAGGAATGAGGAAAATGTATATGTGTGGCTCAGAGACTACCAGAGGAATGAGGAAAATGTATATGTGTGGCTCAGAGTACTACCAGAGGAATGAGGAAAATGTATATGTGTGGCTCAGAGACTACCAGAGGAATGAGGAAAATGTATATGTGTGGCTCAGAGTACTACCAGAGGAATGAGGAAAATGTATATGTGTGGCTCAGAGTACTACCAGAGGAATGAGGAAAATGTATATGTGTGGCTCAGAGACTACCAGAGGAATGAGGAAAATGTATATGTGTGGCTCAGAGACTACCAGAGGAATGAGGAAAATGTATATGTGTGGCTCAGAGACTACCAGAGGAATGAGGAAAATGTATATGTGTGGCTCAGAGTACTACCAGAGGAATGAGGAAAATGTATATGTGTGGCTCAGAGACTACCAGAGGAATGAGGAAAATGTATATGTGTGGCTCAGAGTACTACCAGAGGAATGAGGAAAATGTATATGTGTGGCTCAGAGACTACCACAGGAATGAGGAAAATGTATATGTGTGGCTCAGAGTACTACCAGAGGAATGAGGAAAATGTATATGTGTGGCTCAGAGACTACCAGAGGAATGAGGAAAATGTATATGTGTGGCTCAGAGTACTACCAGAGGAATGAGGAAAATGTATATGTGTGGCTCAGAGACTACCAGAGGAATGAGGAAAATGTATATGTGTGGCTCAGAGACTACCAGAGGAATGAGGAAAATGTATATGTGTGGCTCAGAGACTACCAGAGGAATGAGGAAAATGTATATGTGTGGCTCAGAGACTACCAGAGGAATGAGGAAAATGTATATGTGTGGCTCAGAGACTACCAGAGGAATGAGGAAAATGTATATGTGTGACTCAGAGTACTACCAGAGGAATGAGGAAAATGTATATGTGTGGCTCAGAGACTACCAGAGGAATGAGGAAAATGTATATGTGTGGCTCAGAGACTACCAGAGGAATGAGGAAAATGTATATGTGTGGCTCAGAGACTACCAGAGGAATGAGGAAAATGTATATGTGTGGCTCAGAGACTACCAGAGGAATGAGGAAAATGTATATGTGTGGCTCAGAGACTACCAGAGGAATGAGGAAAATGTATATGTGTGGCTCAGAGTACTACCAGAGGAATGAGGAAAATGTATATGTGTGGCTCAGAGTACTACCAGAGGAATGAGGAAAATGTATATGTGTGGCTCAGAGACTACCAGAGGAATGAGGAAAATGTATATGTGTGGCTCAGAGTACTACCAGAGGAATGAGGAAAATGTATATGTGTGGCTCAGAGTACTACCAGAGGAATGAGGAAAATGTATATGTGTGGCTCAGAGACTACCAGAGGAATGAGGAAAATGTATATGTGTGGCTCAGAGACTACCAGAGGAATGAGGAAAATGTATATGTGTGGCTCAGAGTACTACCAGAGGAATGAGGAAAATGTATATGTGTGGCTCAGAGACTACCAGAGGAATGAGGAAAATGTATATGTGTGGCTCAGAGTACTACCAGAGGAATGAGGAAAATGTATATGTGTGGCTCAGAGTACTACCAGAGGAATGAAGAAAATGTATATGTGTGGCTCAGAGTACTACCAGAGGAATGAGGAAAATGTATATGTGTGGCTCAGAGTACTACCAGAGGAATGAGGAAAATGTATATGTGTGGCTCAGAGTACTACCAGAGGAATGAGGAAAATGTATATGTGTGGCTCAGAGTACTACCAGAGGAATGAGGAAAATGTATATGTGTGGCTCAGAGTACTACCAGAGGAATGAGGAAAATGTATATGTGTGGCTCAGAGTACTACCAGAGGAATGAGGAAAATGTATATGTGTGGCTCAGAGTACTACCAGAGGAATGAGGAAAATGTATATGTGTGGCTCAGAGTACTACCAGAGGAATGAGGAAAATGTATATGTGTGGCTCAGAGTACTACCAGAGGAATGAGGAAAATGTATATGTGTGGCTCAGAGACTACCAGAGGAATGAGGAAAATGTATATGTGTGGCTCAGAGTACTACCAGAGGAATGAGGAAAATGTATATGTGTGGCTCAGAGTACTACCAGAGGAATGAGGAAAATGTATATGTGTGGCTCAGAGACTACCAGAGGAATGAGGAAAATGTATATGTGTGGCTCAGAGACTACCAGAGGAATGAGGAAAATGTATATGTGTGGCTCAGAGTACTACCAGAGGAATGAGGAAAATGTATATGTGTGGCTCAGAGTACTACCAGAGGAATGAGGAAAATGTATATGTGTGGCTCAGAGTACTACCAGAGGAATGAGGAAAATGTATATGTGTGGCTCAGAGTACTACCAGAGGAATGAGGAAAATGTATATGTGTGGCTCAGAGTACTACCAGAGGAATGAGGAAAATGTATATGTGTGGCTCATAGTACTACCAGAGGAATGAGGAAAATGTATATGTGTGGCTCAGAGTACTACCAGAGGAATGAGGAAAATGTATATGTGTGGCTCAGAGTACTACCAGAGGAATGAGGAAAATGTATATGTGTGGCTCAGAGACTACCAGAGGAATGAGGAAAATGTATATGTGTGGCTCAGAGTACTACCAGAGGAATGAGGAAAATGTATATGTGTGGCTCAGAGTACTACCAGAGGAATGAGGAAAATGTATATGTGTGGCTCAGAGACTACCAGAGGAATGAGGAAAATGTATATGTGTGGCTCAGAGTACTACCAGAGGAATGAGGAAAATGTATATGTGTGGCTCAGAGACTACAAGAGGAATGAGGAAAATGTATATGTGTGGCTCAGAGACTACCACAGGAATGAGGAAAATGTATATGTGTGGCTCAGAGACTACCAGAGGAATGAGGAAAATGTATATGTGTGGCTCAGAGACTACCAGAGGAATGAGGAAAATGTATATGTGTGGCTCAGAGACTACCAGAGGAATGAGGAAAATGTATATGTGTGGCTCAGAGACTACCAGAGGAATGAGGAAAATGTATATGTGTGGCTCAGAGACTACCAGAGGAATGAGGAAAATGTATATGTGTGGCTCAGAGACTACAAGAGGAATGAGGAAAATGTATATGTGTGGCTCAGAGACTACCAGAGGAATGAGGAAAATGTATATGTGTGGCTCAGAGACTACCAGAGGAATGAGGAAAATTAAAGTGTGTGGCTCGGAGACTACCAGAGGAAGTTGAGAAAGAATTTCAAGGGTCCTGTAAAAATTCTAAAGAAACTGTCAGACATGCTATGAAGTAGTAAAGTGTAATGGGCCTTATCATGCCATTGTAGACTACAACAGGCTCAAACCTTACTGTGGGGTTGTTTCAGAGCAAGAGGGAACTGGTACGGGACAAGAGACTGAGTTGAGCACTGACTCATTTGTGCCTAGTCAGACATACAACTCCTCAAGGAAACAGGGTGCTCCGAGGAAAAGCAACCAGTGTTGCCTAGGTTACCCTTCAGTAGAAGGGTGGACGGCAATGTGACACTGTGGGCGCCAACGGATGAAAGGGAATCCGACACTGTCAGGACTAAAATCTCAGTCGAAGACACAGAGACTCATAACCAGTGTCTGATGTGAGATGGGTCAAGCACCTGAGTCAATTGCAGCAGAAGGTCACATGGGTCGTGGGGTAAGACCCCAAATAACTTAGGATGCCAATTTGCCAATAGGGTTTTGTGTGAAACACTCTCAATGCATTGTACATGTATATGTTACTGTACAACGTCTCAGAGGTTGTGTTTATCCAGGCTATGTAACAGAGTGTGTTTCAGTCTAAGAAGGGGGTCATGTAATGTGTGTGTATATTTCAGTATCTCTCAGTCTATCACGCCTATCAAGCAAATGAGTTGCTGTATGTGATGATGCTGGGGCATGCTGGGTCAGTCCGTTTTGAGAGGTGCTTTTGTACATTGGATTGGTGCTGGTGTGCACTACCCTTACAAAAAAACATGAAAAAATGTATTGTGAAAAAAACACGTGGTTTTCGGACACATCAAATCAAATGTTCTTTGTCACATGCTTCGTCAACAACAGGTGCTTACTTATCGGCCCTTCCCAACAATGCAAAGGGCAAACATTTAAATAATAGAACAATAATAACATGAGGAATAAATACACAATGAGTAACAATAACTTGGCTATATACAGTACATCACAAAAGTGAGTACACCCCTCACTTTTTTGTAAATATTTGAGTATATCTTTTCATGTGACAACACTGAAGAAATGACACTTTGCTACAATGTAAAGTAGTGAGTGTACAGCTTGTAAAACAGTGTAAATTTGTTGTCCCCTCAAAATAACTCAACACACAGCCATTAATGTCTAAACCACTGGCAACAAAAGTGAGTACACCCCTAAGTGAAAATGTCCAAATTGGGCCCAATATGCCATTTTCCCTCCCCGGTGTCATGTTACTCGTTAGTGTTACAAGGTCTCAGGTGTGAATGGGGAGCAGGTGCGTTAAATTTGGTGTCATCGCTCTCACACTCCCTCATACTGTCACGCCCTGGTCTAAGTATTTTGTGTTTATCTTCATGTATTGGGTAAGGCCAGGGTGTGGCATGGGTTTTTGTATGTGGTGTGTATATATTGGGTTTGTAGCTAGTGGGGTGATCTAGCAAAGTCTATGGCTGTCTGGAGTGGTTCTCAATCAGAGGCAGGTGTTTATCGTTGTCTCTGATTGGGAACCATATTTAGGCAGCCATATTCTTTGAGTTTGTCGTGGGTGATTGTCCTTAGTGTCCTTGTTCCTGTCTATGTGTTAGGTTACACAAGTATAGGCTGTTTCGGTTTTCATTACGTTTATTGTTTTTGTAGTGTTTGTATTTAGATTCGTGTTACGTTTGTTTATTAAATCATGGATCGCAATCTACATGCTGCATTTTGGTCCGACTCTCCTTCACCACAAGAGAACCGTTACAGAATCACCCACCACAAACGGACCAAGCAGCGTGTCAACAGGAAGGAGCAGCCCAAAGAGGAGATGCGCAATAAGGATTTCTGGACATGGGAGGAAATCCTCGACGGGAGAGGACCCTGGGCTAAACCAGGGGAGTGTAGCCACCCAAAGGTGCAGCAGGAGAAGAGGCAACAGGAGCAGCCCAAAGAGGAGACAGTATGGACTATACTTCTTGGGAGGAGATAGACAGGTGGGCGGTCGACCCAGGGAGAGTGCCGGTGCCCGCCTGGGATTCGATGGAGCAGTGCGCGGAAGGTTATCGGAGAATGGAGTTGGCGAAGCAAGCACGGCGACGCGGATGGAAGCCTGAGAGTCAGCCCCAAAAATTTATTGGGGGGGGGGGGCTCACAGGGAGTATGGCTATGCCAGGTAGGAGACCTGCGCAAACTCCCTGTGCTTACCGGGGGGCTAGAGAGACCGGGCAGGCACCGTGTTATGCTGTGGTGACGGTGTCTCCAGTGCGGGTGCATAGCCCGGTGCGGTATATTCCAGCTCCTCCTATCGGCCGGGCTAGAGTGGGCATCGAGCCAGGTATGGTTGGGCAGGCTCGGTGCTCAAGAGCTCCAGTGCGCCTGCACGGTCCGGTCTATCCAGTACCACCTCCACACCCCAGCCCTCCGGTAGCAGCTCCCTGCACCATGCTTCCTGTGCGTGTCCTCGGTCTAGTACCACCAGTACCAGCACCACGCATCATGCCTACAGTGCGCCTCGCCTCTCCAGCGCTGTCGGAGCCTTTCTCCTCTCCTGCGCTGCCGGAGTCTCCCACCTGTTCAGCGCAGCCAGAGCCTTCCTCCTCTACAGCACTGCTGGAGTCTCCCGCCTGTTCAGCGCAGCCAGAGCTGTCGGTCTGCATGGAGCAGCCAGAGCTGTCAGTCTGCATGGAGCAGCCAGAGCTGTCAGTCTGCATGGAGCAGCCAGAGCTGTCAGTCTGCATGGAGCAGCCAGAGCTGTCAGTCTGCATGGAGCAGCCAGAGCTGTCAGTCTGCATGGAGCAGCCAGAGCTGTCAGTCTGCATGGAGCAGCCAGAGCTGTCAGTCTGCATGGAGCAGCCAGAGATATCAGTCTGCATGGAGCAGCCAGAGCTGTCAGTCTGCATGAAGCAGCCAGAGATGCCAGTCTGCATGAAGCAGCCAGAGCTGCCAGTCTGCAAGGAGCTGCCAGTCTGCAAGGAGCTGCCAGTCTGCACGGAGCTGTCAGTCTGCAAGGAGCTGTCAGTCTACAAGGAGCTGTCAGTCTGCAAGGAGCTGCCAGTCTGTAAGGAGCTGCCAGTCTGCAAGGAGCTGCCAGTCTGCACGGAGCAGCCAGAGCTGCCAGTCAGCGTGGAGCAGCCAGAGCCGCCAGTCAGCATGGAGCTGCCAGATCTTTCAGTCTGCCAGGATCCGCCAGTCAGCCAGACTCTTCCAGATCTGCCAGTCAGCCAGACTCTTCCAGATCTGCCAGTCAACCAGACTCTTCCAGATCTGCCAGTCAACCAGACTCTTCCAGATCTGCCAGTCAACCAGACTCTTCCAGATCTGCCAGTCAACCAGACTCTTCCAGATCTGCCAGTCAACCAGACTCTTCCAGATCTGCCAGAACTGCCAGTCGGCCAGGATCCGCCAGTCAGCCAGGATCCGCCAGTCAGCCGAGGGTGGACTATCCAGGGACGCGAGGAGAGGGGACTAAGACATTGGCTGAGTGGGGTCCACGTCCCGCGCCGGAGCCGCCACCATGGACAGACGCCCAACCGGACCCTCCCTATTGTTTTGAGGTGTGTTCAGGGGGGGGGGTTCTGTCACGCCCTGGTCTAAGTATTTTGTGTTTATCTTCATGTATTGGGTCAGGCCAGGGTGTGGCATGGGTTTTTGTATGTGGTGTGTATATATTGGGTTTGTAGCTAGTGGGGTGATCTAGCAAAGTCTATGGCTGTCTGGAGTGGTTCTCAATCAGAGGCAGGTGTTTATTGTTGTCTCTGATTGGGAACCATATTTAGGCAGCCATATTCTTTGAGTTTGTCGTGGGTGATTGTCCTTAGTGTCCTTGTTCCTGTCTATGAGTTAGGTTACACAAGTATAGGCTGTTGCGGTTTTCGTTACGTTTATTGTTTTTGTAGTGTTTGTATTTAGATTCGTGTTACGTTTGTTTATTAAATTATGGATCGCAATCTACACGTTGCATTTTGGTCCGACTCTCCTTCACCACAAGAGAACCGTTACACATACTGACTGGTCACTGGAAGTTCAACATGGCACCTCATGGCAAAGAACTCTCTGAGGATCTGAACAAAATAATTGTTGCACTACATAAAGATGTCCTGGGCTATAAGAAGAGTACCAAGACCCTGAAACTGAGCTGCAGCACCGTGACCAAGACCATACAGCGGTTTAACTGGACAGGTTCCACTCAGAACAGGCCTTCCCATGGTCGACCAAAGAAGTTGAGTGCACGTGCTCAGGGTCATATCCAGAGGTTGTCTTTGGGAAATAGACGTATGAGTGCTGCCAGCATTGCTGCAGAGGTTGAAGGGGTGGGGGGTCAGCCTGTCAGTGCTCAGACCATACGCTGTACACTGCATCAAATTGATGATGCACAAGAAAGCCTGCAAACAGTTTGCTGAAGACAAGCAGACTAAGGACATGGATTACTGGAACCATGTCCTGTGGTCTGATGAGACCAAGGTAAACTTATTTGGTTCAGATGGTGTCAAGTGTGTGTGGCGGCAAGCAGGTGAGGAGTACAAAGACAAGTGTGTCTTGCCTACAGTCAAGCATGGTGGTGGGAGTGTCATGGTCTGGGGCTGCATGAGTGCTGCCGGCACTGGGGAGCTACAGTTCATTGAGGGAACCGTGAATGCCAACATGTACTGTGACATACTGAAGCAGAGCATGATCCCCTCTCTTCGGAGACTGGGCCGCAGGGCAGTATTCCAACATGATAACGACCCCAAACACACCTCCAAGACGACCACTGCCTTGCTAAAGAAGCTGAGGGTAAAGGTGATGGACTGGCCAAGCATGTCTCCAGACCTAAACCCTATTGAGCATCTGTGGGGCATCCTCAAACGGAAGGTGGAGCAGTGCAAGGTCTCTAACACCCACCAGCTCCGTGATGTCGTCATGGAGGACTCCAGTGGCAACCTGTGAAGCTCTGGTAAACTCCATGCCCAAGAGGGTTAAGGCAGTGCTGGAAAATGATGGTGGCCACACAAAATATTGACACTTTGGGCCCAATTTGGACATTTTCACTTAGGGGTGTACTCACTTTTGTTGCCAGCGGTTTAGACATTAATGGCTGTGTGTTGAGTTATTTTGAGGGGACAGCAAATGTACACTGTTATACAAGCTGTACACTCACGACTTAACATTGTAGCAAAGTGTCATTTCTTCAGTGTTGTCACATGAAAAGATATACTCAAATATTTACAAAAATGTGAGGGGTGTACTCACTTTTGTGATATACTCTATATGGGGTACCAGTACTGAGTCGATATGTAGGGGTACGAGGTAATTGAGGTAGATATGTACATATAGGTACTGTAGGGATACAGTGACTAGGCAACAGGATACATATTAAACAGTAGCAGCAGCGAATGTGATGAGTCAAAAGAGTTCAATGTAGACAGTCCGGGTAGCTATTGGTTAACTATTTAACTAACTATTTAGCAGTCTTATGGCTTGGGGATCAAATCAAAATCAAATCAAATTTTATTTGTCACATACACATGGTTAGCAGATGTTAATGCGAGTGTAGCGAAATGCTTGTGCTTCTAGTTCCGACAATGCAGTAATAACCAACAAGTAATCTATCTAACAATTCCAAAACTACTACCGTATAGACACAAGTGTAAGGGGATAAAGATGTACATAAAGATATATGAATGAGTGATGGTACAGAGCGGCATAGGCAAGATACAGTAGATGGTATGGAGTACAGTATATACATATGAGATGAGTATGTAAACAAAGTGGCATAGTTAAAGTGGCTAGTGATACATGTATTACATAAAGATGCAGTAGATGATATAGAGTACAGTATATACGTATACATATGAGATGAATAATATAGGGTATGTCAACATTATATTAGGTAGCATTGTTTAAAGTGGCTAGTGATATATTTTACTTCATTTCCCATCAATTCCCATTATTATTAAGAAGCTGTTCAGGGTCCTATCTGTACCGCTTGCCTTGCGGCAGCAGAGAGAACAATCTATGACTTCCTCTGACACCGCCTGGTATGGTAGAAAGCACGGCCCCAGTGATGTATTGGGTCGTATACGCACTACCCTATGTATGCAGCCAGTCAAGATGCTGTCAATGGTGCAACTGTAGAACTTTTTTAGGATCTGAGGGCCCATTCTGAATCTTTTCAGCCTCCTGAAGAGACTTTGTTGGGCCTGCTTCACGACTGTGTTGGTGTGTGGACCATGATAATTCCTTAGTGATGAGGAACATGAAGCTCTCGACCCGCACCACGACGGCCCCGTCGATGTGGATGGGGGGGTGCTTGGCCCTCCGTTTCCTGTAGTCCACGATCAGCTCCTTTGTCTTGCTGACATTCAGGTAGAGGTTTTTGTCCTGGCACCACACCACCTCACGGACCTCCTCCCTATTGGCTGCCTCATTGTCGTCGGTGATCAGGCCAACCATTGTTGTGATGTCAGCAAACTTAATGATGGTGCTGTAGTCGTGTGCGGCCACACAGGCATGGGTGAACAGGAAGTACAGGAGGGGACTAAGCGTTGAGGGTCAGAGTGGTGGATGTGTTGTTGCCAACCTTCACCACCTGGGGGAGGCCCGTCAGGAAGTCCCGGATCCAGTTGCAGAGGGAGGTGTTCAGTCCCAGGGTCCTAAGCTTGGTGATGTACCATAACCCATTCAAAGGAATGGGGTATGGTACCATTCAACCTCTGAATGGCACACATACACAAACCATGTTTCAATTGTCTCAAGGCTTAAAAATCTTTCTTTAACCTGTCTCCTCCCCTTCATCTACACTGATTAAAGTGGATTTAACTGTCAATATACAGTACATATACTGTCCACACCATCATACACTGAGTTTATAAAAAAAAACTGCTTTCTCCATGACATAGACTGACTATGTGAATCCAGATGAAAGCTATGATCCCTTATTGACGTCACAGTATATGGACAGTATGTGGACAATATATGGACAGTATATGTTCAGTATGTGGACAATATATGGACAGTATGTGGACAGTATATGGACAATATATGGACAGTATATGGACAGTATATGGACAATATATGGACAGTATATGGACAATATATGGACAGTATATGGACAGTATGTGGACAATATATGGACAGTATGTGGACAATATATGGACAGTATGTGGACAATATATGGACAGTATGTGGACAATATGTGGACAATATATGGACAGTATGTGGACAATATATGGACAGTATGTGGACAATATGTGGACAATATATGGACAGTATGTGGACAATATATGGACAGTATGTGGACAATAGGTGGACAATATATGGACAGTATGTGGACAGTATGTGGACAATATATGGACAGTATGTGGACAATATATGGACAGTATATGGACAGTATGTGGACAATATATGGACAATATGTGGACAGTATGTGGACAATATATGGACAGTATGTGGACAATATATGGACAGTATGTGGACAGTATGTGGACAATATATGGACAGTATGTGGACAATATATGGACAGTATGTGGACAATATATGGACAATATATGGACAGTATGTGGACAATATATGGACAATATATGGACAATATATGGACCGTATGTGGACAATATATGGACAATATATGGACAGTATGTGGACAATATATGGACAGTATATGGACAGTATGTGGACAGTATATGGACATTATGTGGACAATATATGGACAGTATGTGGACAATATGTGGACAATATATGGACCGTATGTGGACAATATATGGACAGTATGTGGACAATATATGGACAATATATGGACCGTATGTGGACAATATATGGACAGTATATGGACAATATATGGACAATATATGGACAGTATGTGGACAATATATGGACAGTATATGGACAGTATGTGGACAGTATATGGACATTATGTGGACAATATATGGACAGTATGTGGACAATATGTGGACAATATATGGACAATATATGGACCGTATGTGGACAATATATGGACAGTATGTGGACAGTATGTGGACAATATATGGACAGTATATGGACAATATATGGACAGTATATGGACAGTATGTGGACAATATATGGACAGTATGTGGACAATATATGGACAATATGTGGACAGTATGTGGACAATATATGGACAGTATATGGACAGTATGTGGACAATATATGGACAGTATGTGGACAATATATGGACAGTATGTGGACAGTATGTGGACAATATATGGACAGTATGTGGACAATATATGGACAGTATGTGGACAGTATGTGGACAATATATGGACAGTATGTGGACAATATATGGACAGTATGTGGACAATATATGGACAGTATGTGGACAGTATGTGGACAATATATGGACAGTATGTGGACAATATATGGACAGTATGTGGACAATATATGGACAGTATGTGGACAGTATGTGGACAGTATATGGACAGTATGTGGACAGTATATTGACAGTATATTGACAGTATGTGGACAGTATGTGGACAGTATATGGACAGTATGTGGACAGTATGTGGACAGTATATGGACAGTATGTGGACAGCATATGGATAGAAAAGGTGTGAGCCAATATATACATAAGAAGTGAGTAAAACAGTATGTAAGCATTATTCAAGTTAAAAATGTAAACATTATTTAAATATTATTAAAAGTGTTCAAATCAGTCATCCTTAATTAAGGCCTAGATTCAATCAGATCAAGCATTAACCGGTGACAGCAGACACCCACACAGCGGAAGTTTTGACTGTGTAGGAGGTGGAGCTGCGTTGGAGCCATCAAATCAGTGAGCAACTGTTCATGAGATCATTGTCAGGAAGCCACACCCACCACAACTTGCATTAGAAGTTCTGATTGGGAAGGTACAGGCAATATAGAAATAATCACGCTCAAATTGAAAACTCATCAAACTAAATAATAGGGTTTATATTATACTAATCAAAGTGTAGATTACATCTCACATTCCAGTGTTCCAACTTGTAAACAAGGCTGCATGGGATTTCTGTTCATGTGACTCCATGAAGCCAATGGAAATATCTGCTTTATGATTGGCATCTTACATTCAAACAGTGAATCTTGCGCTAGGATAACTTTTTAAAACATGACATTATTTGGCTTGCTCTTAAAGGATTTCCCTAAAAGCAAAGCCACTTCTGGATTGGACAGCTCTAATGCAGTCCCAGATCAGACACCGCAAAACAACTGATATGTGAATGTCGGCTAAAGCGATCTGATTGAACAAAGGCCTAAAACATTAACATAGTGTTTTCCTCGCTACATTTTCAGTAAAAAGCTGAAGGATAGGGCTTGAGAAATGCAACTACTATCAAATCCATACACTATGCTATGGATGCAAAGACTGATCATCTATTATATACAAATTATAGTTTAATCTATGTTTTTCGGCTATACATCGTTTGTTTACATTTACTTTGTTTACAAACATTGACGTAGTACAAGCTTATATTTTGGGTTCTGATGTGGTATGACAGTTGAATTAAGCTTATGAGGCATTTATACGTTATATTCTTCAAGAATTAATGGGTACATATCATTCATTTATAAGTCCAAAAATGGATGTAGCAGCTAAGGTCGAGGGTTCCCAAACCTTTTTGGCTCACGACCCCATTTTGATATCTGAAAATTCTCGTGACCCCAACCATGTGAAAAATATGTATGTAATAAACAGCCAATTGTAACTTTTTTTAAAAATCGGGGCTATGGTAGTCAACTGCAAAACGTTCTAACAGTATTTTTTTTATTGTATTCTCAACTCACTATCACATACGTTTAATATGGGACTATGACAGTCAATTGCAAATTGGTCTGACATAATTTGTCTTTTCTCACCAACACTAATGAGATGTGTGCTGGATGCCATGTCACGTCAGAGCTTCTCAAAGTCAGCGGATGTGGTTGATAGTGCTCCCCTCATTTCTCCGGTTACATCCAACCTATATTTGTTTTTAATGCAGACGTGAAAACTGAATCAGCGTACAATGAGTTTTAAATGGTTGGAGGGAGGCAGCCCAGTATCCCCTTTGAGTCAGAAACCAAAACTCCTGCATAGTGACTCATGAATGCTTCGGTCGTGTGACAGCTCTATCAGATGTTCGATTTCCGTTACCAGCATATCAACCGAGACAGCCAGGATCACAGTCAAACGGATTTAACTGATTCGGTCACTCATCTGTAGAGTGTTTTTGTATTTCCCCCTGCATGCTTGCGTTCAGATCGTTCGGTATCCCAAATACTGTATGTCTGTTACTTAAGGAGACACATTTTCTTTTCATTACACAGAAAGTCAACAAAGTCTGTTTTTTAAATCCATTGTGAATGACAACAGTTCCTCTCTCAATTTGAAAAACTTTCCAACACTCCCCCTCGATAACCACCAAGCCTTGGTATGTAATAGAACATTGTCATGCTCTGATCCCATATCTCTACATAGTTTTGCAAACAGGAGTGTGCAAAGTAGTTTACAATCAAAGTTACCTGCTGCATATCTCAGAATTCTGGCTCAGCTCTTTTGCCACCAGATGCTCTCGGTGTATCCATTCTAGCTCAGTGGATGTAACATGAAATGCCTCCATATGGCAGAGAGAGACACATTCATAACTAGAGTGCAGAGCCCTGCCCGCAGTGCTGTGATAGATGGAGCCCCATCTGTGCAAAGGTCCACCATTCGATCCCTTGGAATCTGTTTATCGTCAATATAGCTGAACATCCCCTTTTCCGTTTCATGCTTGGGAGTTGTGAGAGAGAACAACATGTCCTTGTGAATAACATCCCCCAACATGTAGCGAACAAAAGTCAATGCATCTCGGCCCTCACAGCTAACATCCATTTGGAGAGCATAAGGTGGGGAGTTTTTAAGTCGTTCAGTCAGATCGCTAACTGTAGCATCAATTCTTAGTTTCACAGTTATCGGACAAAGGTATCAATGTGAGTTTGTTCTGTGCCTCTGCCTCCCCACACATTGTTTCAACATATTAATTGTTGCCGGTGATATCAATGTCTCTGCAAAAGTGTGTGGTTTCATAGCATGTGAAAAGGTAGTGTTAACATGCAAACTCATGAAATTCAAGTTCAACATGTGAAAACAGCTATTTCACATTTGAAAATGTGATATTCACATGTGAAACTGCAAATTTGACGTTTTTTTTTTGCAAGGGTATGTTCATCCAAATAAATGACAACTTGATTATTTAATGGGAAACAAGGCAACGGTAAACATGTCGTCACCCACAAATGATGCAGCGCCCCCCAGTGCTGTCTGAGATACCGCGTGTGACTAACAGGCTGACTACACCACTTGCGTCGCGTGCGCGAGCGTTGCAAAATATATTTTGAAATCTATATTATTCAATTATTGCACTCACACTGCTCGCGAGCGCCAATGAGCGTCTGCGTTGCCAAGGGCTAAAATAGAAGTCAGTTCTATTTGTGATGCAGATCGTGTTGCGAGTACTGCCTCTCCCATCTCCTCATTGGTTTTTAGAAGCAGGTACCCACGTGCCATTTCCTCATTGGTTATACACGTGGGTGACTGAAAGACGAACAAGGTCTGTGGCGGTAATGCACCTAATTAATGAAAGTTGACAATCGCAATATAAAGTCCAGAGAAGAAAAGGCCTGGAAGGAGGAGAGATGACCAGAAACGATTCGGTTGACCATTTTATGTGTGGATTAATTGGCGGAGTAGAGGACCTTGTGCATTCCAGGTAAAATAACAACTCAATGTTTATATCCCAGGACAAATTAGCTAGCAACAGCAAGCTATCTAAATGGGACAAAGTAGCTAGCAAGTGCAAATGTTTAATACTTTTTGGCCTGTCCCTAAATTAATGTAATTGGTTCAGAGTTTGTTTTGATATTTTAACCTGCGTGTCGTGATCGCATTTGGTGTGGGGGGACAAAATAAATGTATGCACGATGGTGCACGCACGCAGCCGGTTTGGGTTCCGTGTAACGTACAAACAGATGGAGACAGATCCACAGTCCCCTCCCCGATTTCATCTCGGGGGACAATAATCTTCATGCTGGACTGTTTATACTAGTTAGACATGCTCCGTAACTTTAGTGACTACTAATTATTTTTGTAACATCCCGCTTTGGGCTGAATGTGTAAATGAGTAGCTCATACATTTTCCTCCACGTGGGCCAGCCCCCTAGCAATTTGAGTTCTAGACAATGAGCTTCAGCCCCTCGCCATTTGATTGACAGCTAGCAAGATCCACACACAGCAGAGCAAGAGGAGGAACACTCTTTTCGCGCCACTTCGATACAGCTAAGACCGGAAGTGGCTTTTTCGTGGCAGGTTAAGGGAACTTAAGCAGCAGGTTTGGATAATTAACATAGCAGATTAGGAGACTGAGGTTAAGGTTAGGAAAAGGGTTACGGTTAGCGAAAAATGCTGTCTTACCCTGCTACGAAAATCACTTCTGGCCGTAGCTGTATCAAAGCGCTGTGAAAAGAGTATGTCCCGAGCGAGAGCAATGATGTGGTGCACATATGTGACTGATGTAGTACTCACTTTTCTGGGACTACTTTTGGCTCGTGAGCTCTAGTTTCAAGCCTACTGGATAAAAAGCATACAAGAGTACAGAAGAATCTCCATCACAAACTACCTGTAAGTGTGAGTTTCGGTGGCTGTACAGTCTCGTTACAATACCAAATGAATGTACCGAATTTCTGTAACAACACACTCACTCACTCATCATCACAAATGGTTAGCAAGCTAGTTACAGTGCCTCCTAAACATATTGACATCAGAAAAGACATTGTAAAAAGACATTGTAAATACATTTGATTGATTGATTATGCTAGGGACAATAAAATGCCTCTTTACAGTATTGTCACACAACACAATGCTTCAGATATCTCAAGTTCTGAGGGAGCATGCAATTGGCATGCAGGCTGCAGGAATGTCCACCAGAGCTGTTGCCAGATAATTGAAAATTTTTCTACCATGAGCTGCCTCCAACAACGTTTTAGAAAATTTACCAGGACATCCAACCGGCCTCAAAACCACAGACTGCGTGTAACCACGCCAGCTCAGGACCTCCACATCCTGCTTCTTCACTCGGCGGTATCGTCTGAATAAAGCACTTTTTGTGGGAGAAGAACTCATACTGATTGGCTGGGCCTGGCTCCCCAGTGGGTGGACCCCTGAATCTAGGACCTAATTTATTTATTTCAATTGACTGATTTCCTTATATGAACTGTAACTCAGTAAAATATTTGAAAATGTTGCATGTCCCGTATATATTTATTTTGTTCAGTATATATGGGTAGCTACACACACTCGACCGATGACGCAGTCTAATCGGGTGCACGGAGGGCGAAAGGCGCAACAGGTGCATTTATTTTGGCATTGTCTAGATGTAAAACAACTATGGAAAGATATTCACAGTTTTATAATAGTTAATATTCTTGATGACTTTTTTTTTTTTTTATGGGAGAATGTGTTGCTCCCCCTAGCATATGTTATCATTGTCTATTTGTGTACTTCTTGTAAGTAAACAGACTATTCTACATTATTTAAAAAAAAAAAATTATTAAAAAAGGGGGGGCGCAACAGGATGCGAGGTCTGTAGCCTGCAGCGCAAATTAACAGAGGCAACCAACTGACGGGGTGGCGATTTGACGACGTCACGACGATTTGCGGCAGACAGTGGGTTCCTAACAACAATTAATTTTATATATATGTAAAATAAACATTTTTGGCGACCCAAAAGCCCACTTCGGAAGGTAAGCAGAGCTCATATTTGCACGTGCCTGTTTTCTATAGGCGATAAGCATCATAAAGCGAAAGTGAAAATAGTGTTCTGTATGATATAGACAAGTTTGTAACTTTTGATGGCAAGACTAAGTTACCATTTCAGACAGATAAAGGTTGTCTACACATTATGAGAGAGGACGTCAACGAATGTTTGGGATATTCTTAAAATGTTTGTTCGGTGTTGCTTAGTTATGAATAGTCTATAATCACGCAAAAGTATTTTTCCGGCGCGTAAGCCATGCGCCATGATTAGTAATTATTAATCAGTTCGTAATTTTAAATAAAAAACACCTACAGTATGCCCCTCTATTCAAATAATTTTCTCTTCAACTGTCATTGTAAGATACCTGCCTTACGTGTAGCCTGGGTATCAGTCTGGGCTATCATTTCACTGCTTGCCATTCCTTGTAATGCCACATGTTTGGCATATGACACGGAGTACAAGGAGTGGAACCTAAGCATAAACAGACCTGGTTTGCAGGCTACCTTATATGTATATTTTTGTGATTCTGCAACTACGGGCACTTATGTCCTTATATCATCATAATAAAAATAATACACAACTGTGAGGACTGACGCTGGAGATGAGAAGCAGGTACGGGGAGTCAACATTTCATTTGGAACGGACAAAGAACAGGGCAGGAACAGCGTCAGCGCCGGGTAACATAAGGACATGAGCGGGAGCAGGAGCCCTCGAGCGGGAGCAGGCGTGACACATAACAATAACAACAATAACACACTATTTTAGTTCAGTGTTTTAGTGGCAAAGCAGAATATAAAAAAATATGTAAACTCCAAGCAGAGCCTCAAGTCCAATGGGTATATCCTCTGGCGTGTTGATTTTAATGTGTTGATGTTCTCTGTATCAATAGCCAGAATGATTTTGCAGTGCATGGTGATCTAACAGGTGTCCTGTTTTATTGATCAGAGGTGTAGGAAGGGTGAAGTCTGAATCCCAAAAATATTCATTATACAGATGATTAACAAAATATGCACACAACAGTATTCATAACGTGGTTTTTGTTGTGAATGAAAATAACTGTTTTCATACTGGTTTTCATACACATACCTTGTCCATAATGTAGAGGCCTATGGGATATTCATTGAAGAGATAAGGGAGGAGGATGGTACATGCTCTGCTCTCATGATCTGTAAAACACACCAATACCAATTGCCATATCTTTGTATGCCTCCTTGTCTGTATACCTGCAGACAGACACAAAAGTGAGCAGTTCAGTGATCTGCACCCAATACAGCAAGCCTTCAACATATTCGTATAGCCTACATAGTCTCTTACCTCTTTGTTGGTTGATATCCATTGAATTGTGTCCATTTTCTGTTTAAGAAAGATTTTCACAAAAATGAAAGGATAGATGGTATCATCATAAAACAATATAAATGTAGTTCATATAAGGGACAAATCTTACCTTAAACTGAAAAATGTAAAGATCTCCTCAATTTAAAGTGCCTTACCTGCTGTCCTTTCAAATTCAAATCCAAGTGTTTCAGTTGGGCAGTTAGGTTCCTGGAAGAACCCCCACCAACTAAGGAGGTTCCTCGATAAACCCCACCTATTATGGGGTTCTTGGAAGAAGTGTTTGGGGGGCATTTTCAGTGCCAAGAACCCTCGTTGAACCCCAACTTTTTAGAGCGTATGTTTTTCTATGAGAAAACATGAATAATTACTACTAGAGAAAGAGTCAATTAAATGAAATCAATATTCATTGTGAGTATGCCCTTTGTCTTGTTTTTACACAAAATATACCTGTCCTTTGGTAGTGGTGTCATTTCCACCACTGAGGGCAAATTCCTCATTAATATCAATTTTTCAAGAGAATGTTATTTAGTTACCATGGAAACATGTTGTGACACTGAAGAACGTGGCTGCAGCAGACAGTTGTTCCAGATGTGATGTGCAGAAGCTGTTAAGGTTGTCTTGTGTCGAAGGAGAGGAGGACCAAAATGCAGCGTGGTTATCTTCATACATCTTTAATAAAGACGATACAATACAAAACAATAAACGTAACGTGAAAAACCTAAACAGCCCTATCTGGTGCAAACAAACACAGACAGGAACAATCACCCACAAAACACTCAAAGAATATGGCTGCCTAAATATGCTTCCCAATCAGAGACAACGATAAACACCTGCCTCTGATTGAGAACCACTCTAGGCAACCATAGACTTACCTAGACAACTCTACTATACCACAATCACATAACCTACAAAAACCCCAAGACAAAACACACCACATAAATAACCCATGTCACACCCTGGCCTGACCAAAATAAAGAAAACAAAATACTAAGACCAGGGCGTGACAGAAGCTGAAGTAAAATCTTGGTAAATATTGCTTTGTTGGAGTGGGGTCCACGTCCCGCGCCAGAGCAGCCACCGTGGACAGACGCCCCCCCAAGGTGCGGACTCCCGGCCGCACACCTAAACCCATAGGGCAGGGTCCGGGTGGGCGTCTGTCCACGGTGGCTGCTCTGGCGCGGGACGTGGACCCCACTCCAACAAAGTCTTAGTCCGCTTAATACGCGTCCTTAGATATGCAACCCTCACCGCCAACCTTGGCCTAGTAACCCTAACCACTGGACTGAGGGGCAGCTCGGGACTGAGGGGTAGCTCGGGACTGAGGGGTAGCTCAGGCAGGTTGATGGCTCTGGCAGATCCTGGCTGGCTGGTGGTTCCGGTAGATCCTTGCAGACTGGCAGCTCCTTGCAGACTGGCAGCTCTGGCAGCTCCTTGCAGACTGGCAGCTCCTTGCAGACTGGCGGCTCCTTGCAGACTGGCAGCTCCTTGCAGACTGGCAGCACTGGCAGCTCCTTGCAGACTGGCAGCTACTTGCAGACTGGCAGCTCTGGCAGCTCCTTGCAGACTGGCAGCTCATTGCAGACTGGCAGCTCCTTGCAGACTGGCAGCTCCTTGCAGACTGGCAGCTCTGGCAGCTCCTTGCAGACTGGCATCTCTGGCAGCTCCTTGCAGACTGGCAGCTCCTTGCAGACTGACAGCTCCTTGCAGACTGACAGCTCCTTGCAGACTGACAGCTCCTTGCAGACTGGCAGCGCTGGACAGGCGGGAGACTCCGGCAGCGCTGATCAGGCGGGAGACTCCGGCAGTGCTGAACAGGCGAGGCGCACTGTAGGCCTGATGCGTGGTGCTGGCACTGGTGGTACTGGGCCGAGGACACGCACAGGAAGCCTGGTGCGGGGAGCTGCCACCGGAGGGCTGGTGCCTGGAGGTGGTACTGGATAGACCGGACCGTGCAGGCGCACCGGAGCTCTTGAGCCCCGAGCCTGCCCAACCTTACCTGGTTGAATGCTCCCGGTCGCCCTGCCAGTGCGACGAGGTGGAATAGCCTGCACTGGGCTATGCAGGCGAACCGGGGACACCTTGCGCAAGGCTGGTGCCATGTAAGCCGGCCCAAGGAGACGCACTGGAGACCAGATGCGTAGAGCCGGCTTCATGACACTTGGCTCGATGCCCACTCTAGCCCGGCCGATACGAGGAGCTGGTATGTACCGCACCGGGCTATGCACCCGCGCTCCACAGCATAACACGGTGCCTGCCCGGTCTCTCTAGCCCCCCGGTAAGCACAGGAAGTTGGCGCAGGTCTCCTACCTGGCGTCGCCATACTCCCTGTGTGCCACCCCCCCAAGAAATTTTGGGGGCTGACTCTCGGGCTTCCATCCGCGTCGCCGTGCTGCATCCTCATACCAGCGCCTCTCCGCCTTCGCCGCCTCCAGCTATTCTTTGGGGCGCCGATATTCTCCTGGCTGAGCCCAGAGTCCTTTACCATCCAAGATTTCCTCCCATGTCCAGAAATCAGGATTTCGCTGCTCCTGCTCCCGCTGCCTGTCACCACGCCACTTGGTCCTGTTGTGGTGGGTGATTCTGTTACGGTTTTCTTCCGTCAAAGGAGAGGAGGACAAAAATGCAGCGTGGTTATCTTCATACATCTTTAATAAAGACGATACAATACAAAACAATAAACGTACCGTGAAAAACCTAAACAGCCCTATCTTTTTTTTTTTTAATAAAAAATAATTTATTATCTTCATTACCATTCATTCTTTACAACTCATAATTTTCATACATACTCAAATAATGGTATTTTAATTTAACTAATTTAACTAAACAAAAACCCCAAACAAAACCTCAGGGGAGCATCTTCCCTCCCCGTCACCAGACAAACTACCTTTCCCTATCTCCCCGTCCCTAATCTATCCCCTTACAAATCTAAATGACACCCAGCCCTAAACCCCCCTTCCACCTCTCCCGAGCAGCATGCTGCCCCCCACTTCCTCTCCTCCCTCTTCATCCTCCCCCCTCAAATCTCCTTCCACCCTCCTCACTATCCCTTCCACCCCCCAATCTTTCCCTGTCTTCACCATGTTCTGCCTGGCTTCCCACAGCCCCCGTTTAAAGAGACTCATGAGAAGCCAGAGCAGAAACCTGTCCCTATCCGTCCCTCTCGCTCTCCCTACACCTCTCTCTAACCTGGCCCACGTCAATACAAAATCCCCCCTTACCAAACCTAACAACACCCGTGCCCTAGCCCATACTACACCGGCAAAGGCACAGTCCCTAAAGACATGGCGCACAGTCTCCTCCCTGCCACAAGAGGATCTTGGACAGGTGGGGGATTGCACCAAACTATACCGGTACATGATGGAACGTACCGGCAAGCACTTATGGAGGCTCAACCAATTCAGGTCCTTGAGCCAAGCCTGTTGTCCAGACCCCGCGCCTGCACTCCCTCCCAGACCACTTGCGAGATGCCCACTACAGGCGCCGGACTCCCTGCCTTTCTGACCTCCTCGTACAGGTGCCTGTGATCTAAACCTACTCGGGCAACTTCAACCTCAGGGTGCGCACGCACCACTTGGCCGCATGACCAAAGTGCCACGGCAGCTGTTCCGCCCGAGGACCCGTGTTAGACCACACCATTACGCTTCTCGCCTGATACGAGAAGAACACCCGCAGGAGGTAACCGGACGGGTGTATCACTGGATGAGCAAGCTCCGTTAACAAGAAAGAAACAAAAATTGCGTCCAGCTTGAGGGGGAAATGTGGTACCCCCCCTAACTCCCTCCCCGATGGGACAGAGCATGCGTGCCCTGGCGACCCACTCGCACCTGCCACTCCACATGAACTGAAACACAAGCCTCACTAGAGGCCTCCTCAGACAAGCCGGCAATGGGTAGATGTACGCCAAATACAATAGAGACGGCAACACATTCACCTTTAGGACCAGGACTTTGCCCATAAAAGACAAATACCTAGCCTTCCACATTGCTAGCTTCCTCTGTACCACTGCGATACGCATGTTCCAGTTTAGCGTCGCTGAGCCGGAGGTCTCAAAATGGACCCCGAGAATCCTCAGGGCCCCCTCACAGAGAGATAACCCCCCGGGCACATCCGTTCTACCGCGCCATCTTCCGAAAAACTTGACGGAAGACTTTGCATGGTTCAGAACCGCTCCCGACGCTCAGGTGAAATCCCCAAAGATGGCAAGGGACCTTGTCAGGCACGAGTCCTTGCACAGCAGCAAGGAAGTGTCGTCGGCATACTGCGTCATCTTAACATGCAGCCCACCACTTCCAGGGATCAACAAGCCTTCCACCCCTGTGTCTGCCCTAATGGCAGACCCCAGAGGCTCCATGTACAGAACGAAGAGGAGAGCCGAGAGTGGGCACCCCTGCCTGACCCCAGACGAGAGGTCAAAAACGTCACCCAAGTGACTATTTACACTAACTCGGCACCCCGCTCCGACATATAATGTACGAATCCATCCTATGAACTTCTCCCCAAATCCTAATCGACCTAACACTGAATAAAAAGGATCTATTCACGCGATCAAAGGCTTTCGCCTGATCTAGCGCTGCTACCATTAAAGGCAGTCCTCTATCTTCAACCCAAGCGATGGAGTCCCTGATTAACTGTAGGTTCCATCTAATAGAGCGGCCCTCTACCCCGCACGTCTGATCCTCATGGACGACGTAGGGAAGGGCTGTGCGCAACCGGTCTGCTAAAACCTTTGCAAGTAGCTTGTAATCTACACACAGCATGGTCAACGGCCGCCAGTTGCCAAGGTCTGTTACTTCCCCCTTCTTATATAAAAGTGACAGCACACCAACAGCCATTGATCCCCCCGGGACCCCCGTCTCAAGGATGGCCTTCAAGACTTTGAGGACCACTGGTCCAAGTATACCCCAAAACTTGAGATAAAACTCAGCCGGCAGCCCATCCATCCCAGGCACCTTCCCTTTTCCCATCCTCCTAAGAGCGCTCTCAACCTCTTCTAGTGAAATCTGGGCCTCCATCACTTCTCTAATGTCCTCCGGCAACCGCCCGGACAAGTGTTCTAAAAACACATTTCCCTGCTCTACATCTATTTCCCTTTCCTTAAATAAACCTTGGAAATGATCATTTGTCACCCTGACCATATCCTCTGGTTCTCTAACTATACTACCATTTTCTTCCCTAACGCCATGCATTACCTTCCTACTCTGTCCGGCCCTAACCGACTTAAAGAACATAGCAGAACAAGTCTCATTGCGTTCTAGAAAGCCACTATGCGCACGCTCCAGGAAAGCTTGAGCCTTCCGCTCCTGCAACTCCCTGAGCTGCGCCTTTAGGGTTGCGGATCTCTCCCAGTCAAACGACCCGCCGAGGTTGCCTGCCTCGTACTCGAGTTCAATTAACCTTTGGATACGATCCACCTCCCTCCTCTCCTCCCTTTTTTCCCTCTTGCAATACCCTATTATAAAAGCCCTAATCCTCACCTTAACTAATTCCCACCACTCTAACACCCCCTCGCACATGGACCGGAGGCCTTCAAGCCTCCAAAAGAAACCATAAAACCCGTCAACAAAAGCCTGCTCCTCCAGCACATTCCGATCTAACTTCCAGTACCCCCTACCAAAGAGGCAGTCTGGCGACCCCACCTGCAGGAGCACCCCGTCGTGATCCGAAAAGAAAACAGGCAACAGCCGCCCAGACAACTTACCCAAAGACCTGGGTACAAAAATATAGTCGAGCCTCCGCTCAACCCCCCTGGAGTTGCGCCATGAAGGACCGGCCATTTTCGGAGTAGTGTGCAGACCACCATCTACCAGACCATGGCAAGCCATTAGCCCAGCAATGGCACCTGCACTGCTATCCCCCCTATTCCTAAATCTGTATTAAAATCCCCCTATCACTAATTTCCTATTTGTGACACACAGGGGCGTCAGACAGTCAACCATCTCCCTCCTGTCTGCCACCACCTGTGGCCCATACACCACCACTAATCTAAATTTACAATCCCTTATCGTGACATCCACCCCTATAACCCTCCCCTGCATTACCACAAAAGAATCCTCCACTTTTACCTCCCTGTGCCCACACAAAATCTATATCCCCGATGAGTGCACCCCCCCAATACCCCAAACCGACTCCCCCTTGTCCCACTCCCCACTAAACCTACTAACATCCCCTCCATCCCTCAGGTGAACCTCCTGTAAAAAACAAAAATCAAACCCCACACCCTCCAAATAACTAAAAACCGCCCTCCTCTTAACAAAATCCCTTAAACCCCTTACATTTAAACTAACAAAAGTAAAATTAGACCCCATGAAAGAATAAAATAAAAACATGTAATACACTCAAATTCTAAACCCAGACAGAAAAAAAAAAAAAAACAGGAGACTCACCCGATGCTCCCCTGCTCCATATCTACCGGTGAGAACACCATCCGTACTCGACATCCCCCCCTCTTCCTCCATCTCACCAACCCAGGATGCAGGAATAGTGTTTGGCTCCGGGGTGCCCTGCACCCTGGGTCTACCCCCACACTCCTCCCCTCCCCAGTGCTGCAGCTGGTTTGGAAAAAAAATCGGGGAGGCTGAGTCCCCAAACAAAAAACTCCCCACCTCCTCCTGTACCCAGTCCTGAGTCTTGTTAGGTGTGTCCCCACCCAACAGAAGTTGAGGGCCTGGGGAAACCAGCAGCAACCCAGAGGTTTCTCCCACCCCCATCACTCTCTTGGCCATCCCCTCCCTCTCACTGTCGGCCAATCGCACCCTCCTCTTCATTCTCTTCTTTGGTGATGGCGGCAGTGGAGAGATAACACCCTCCCCCCCCCGCCAGCTCCTCCACCATACCCCTCATCTCTTCCACCAGGGCACTTTCCCCCCACTCCACTTGCTCTTCCACCGTCTCCTTCTCCACCACTCCTCCCTCGCTTTCTTCTCTCTCAAGCTCCTCCACTCGGTTGCCTTCTTCCGCCGCTTTTCCTGGTTCTCCTACTCCCGTGCCTTCTGTTTCCTTCTCTCTTCCATCCGCCGCTTCTTGCTCCTCCTCCTTCCTTGCGGCCTTCCCCTCTGGACCTGTACTCTGGTCATGAGGCGTGCTTCCTTCCCCTCCTCTTCTTCCCCCATCCCCCGCTCCTGCTCCCCCCCCAGCCGCAGACGCATATGACCTCTGACGAGCCGGGCACCCCCGCCACAGGTGTGCTGACGAGCCACACCCGTGGCACGCCTTAGGCTTGTCACAATCCCTCGCCTCGTGTTCCTCAGATCCACAAAATCTGCATTTTCTTGTGCTGCACGAGGCGAATATGTGGCCATATGCCATACAGCGTCTGCAAAATGGGGGCTGACGTGCATAAAACAACGTCCCCCTATCAGCCCCTAGGGAGAACATAGCAGGAGGATGGAGGTAGCCACCATGTCCCTTTGGGTCCTCCCTGAGGAGGGCCTGGAAGCCTCTCCTCCCATTCCAAAACCCAAGGGAGTCTTTGAGGTGCCTTGCTGAGGAGACGTTATCCATGTATCTCCCCAAAAAGGCCCTCACCTCTTCGTCCTTAACGTATGGGTTGTAAATGATGACAGTTACAACCCTAAAGTTGTTCTTCGCCAGGCTTGTTATTTCATAGTGGCTCATCGGCCTCTCACCTCTCACTGCTCTTGCCCTTCTCAGGATATCATCGTGTTTCTCCTCTGTATATAGTGCCATGTCGTCTGCTCCCTCCAACGAGTTGCCTTGGAAACAAAACACGTCCTTCACCGTCAGCTTTAGAATCCCCATCAATATTATCCTTCCAAAAGTTTCCCGTCCTAAAGGCTCCAACTCCTTTTCCTTCCAAGCAAACCGAATCGTGTTGGCCAGCCCAATCCCAGGGACCGACCGTGTTGATGTATTTAGCACCATCTCCGCAAGGAGAATGGCGCACGTTCTCTTCTCTTCCAAAACAAGGAAAAAATAAAATCCAAAGTGACTGAGCCTATCTTTTTTTTATTTTTTTTTCATAAAAATAATTTATTATCTTCAATACCATTCATTCTTTACAACTCATAATTTACATACATACACAAATAATGGTATTTTAAATAAACTAATTAAACTAAAACATAAACCACAAACAAAACCTCAGGGGAGCATCTTCCCTCCCCGTTACCCTACAAAATACCTCTCCCTATCTCCCCGTCCCTAATCTATCCTCTTACAAATCTAAATGACACCCAGCCCTAAACCCCCCTTCCACCTCTCCCGAGCAGCATGCTGCCCCCACTTCCTCTCCTCCCTCTTCATCCTCCCCTCAAATCTCCTTCCACCCTCCTCACTATCCCTTCCACCCCCAATCTTTCCCTGTCTTCACCATGTTCTGCCTTGCTTCCCACAGCCCCCGTTTAAAGAGACTCATGAGAAGCCAGAGCAGAAACCTGTCCCTATCCGTCCCTCTCGCTCTCCCTACACCCCTCTCTAACCTGGCCCACGTCAATACAAAATCCCCCTTTACCAAACCTAACAACACCCGTGCCCTAGCCCATACTACTCCGGCAAAGGCACAGTCCCAAAAGACATGGCGCACAGTCTCCTCCCTGCCACAAGAGGATCTTAGACAGGTGGGGGATTGCACCAAATTATACCGGTACAAGATGGAACGTACCGGCAAACACTTATGAAGGCTCAACCAATTCAGGTCCTTGAGCCTGTTATCCAGACCCCGCGCCTGCACTCCCTCCCAGACCACTTCCGAGATGCCCACTACAGGCGCCGGACTCCCTGCCTTTCTGACCTCCTCGTACAGGTGCCTGTGATCTAAACCTACTCGGGCAACTTCAACCTCAGGGTGCGCACGCAGCCACTTGGCCGCATGACCAAAGTGCCACGGCAGCTGTTCCGCCCGAGGACCCGTGTTAGACCACACCATTATGCTTCTCGCCTGATACGAGAAAAACACCCGCAGGAGGTAACCGGACGGGTGTATCACTGGCTGAGCAAGCTCCGTTAACAAGAAGGAAACAAAAATTGAGTCCAGCTTGAGGGGGAAATGTGGTACCCCCTACCTCCCTCCCCGATGGGACAGATCATGCGTGCCCTGGCGACCCACTCGCACCTGCCACTCCACATAAACTGAAACACAAGCCTCACTAGAGGCCTCCTCAGACAAGCCGGCAATGGGTAGATGTATGCCAAATACAAAAGAGACGGCAACACATCCACCTTTAGGACCAGGACTTTGCCCATAAAAGACAAATACCTAGCTTTCCACATTGCTAGCTTCCTCTGTACCACTGCGATACGCATGTTCCAGTTTAGCGTCGCTGAGCCGGAGGTCTCAAAATGGACCCCGAGAATCCTCAGGGCCCCCTCACAGAGAGATAACCCCCCAGGCACATCCGTTCTACCGCGCCATCTTCCGAAAAACTTGACTGAAGACTTTGCATGGTTCAGAACTGCTCCCGACGCTCGGGTGAAATCCCCAAAGATGGCAAGGGACCTTGTCAGGCACGAGTCCTTGCACAACAGCAAGGAAGTGTCGTCGGCGTACTGCGTCATCTTAACACGCAGCCCACCACTTCCAGGGATCAGCAAACCTTCCACCCCTGTGTCTGCCCTAATGGCAGCCCCCAGAGGCTCCATGTACAGAACGAAGAGGAGAGCCGAGAGTGGGCACCCCTGCCTGACCCCAGACGAGAGGTCAAAAACATCACCCAAGTGACTATTTACACTAACTCGGCACCCCGCTCCGACATATAATGTACGAATCCATCCTATAAACTTCTCCCCAAATCCTAATCGACCTAACACTCTGAATAAAAAGGATCTATTCACGCGATCGAAGGCTTTCGCCTGATCTAGCGCTGCTACCATTAAAGGCAGACCTCTATCTTCAACCCAAGCGATGGAGTCCCTGATTAACTGTAGGTTCCATCGAATAGAGCGGCCCTCTACCCCGCACGTCTGATCCTCATGAACGACGTAGGGAAGGGCTGTGCGCAACCGGTCTGCTAAAACCTTTGCAAGTAGCTTGTAATCTACACACAGCATGGTCAACGGCCGCCATTTGCCAAGGTCTGTTACTTCCCCCTTCTTATATAAAAGTGACAGCACACCAACAGCCATTGATCCCCCCGGGACCCCCGTCTCAAGGATGGCCTTCAAGACTTCGAGGACCACTGGTCCAAGTATACCCCAAAACTTGAGATAAAACTCAGCCGGCAGCCCATCTATCCCAGGCACCTTCCCTTTTCCCATCCTCCTAAGAGCGCTCTCAACCTCTTCTAGTGAGATCTGGGCCTCCATCACTTCTCTAATGTCCTCCGGCAACCGCCTGGACAAGTGTTCTAAAAACACATTTCCCTGCTCTACATCTATTTCCCTTTCCTTAAATAAACCTTGGAAATGATCAGTTGTCACCCTGACCATATCCTCTGGTTCTCTAACTATACTACCATTTTCTTCCCTAACACCATGCATTACCTTCCTACTCTGTCTTGCCCTAACCAACTTAAAGAACATAGCAGAACAAGTCTCATTATGTTCTAGAAAGCCACTATGCGCTTGCTCAAGGAAAGCTCGAGCCTTCCGCTCCTGCAACTCCCTGAGCTGCGCCTTTAGGGTTGCGGATCTCTCCCAGTCAAACGACCCGCCGAGGTTGCCTGCCTCGTATTCGAGTTCAATTAACCTCTGGATACGATCCACCTCCCTCCTCTCCTCCCTTTTTTTCCTCTTGCAATACCCTATTATAAAAGCCCTAATCCTCACCTTAACTAATTCCCACCACTCTAACACCCCTCGCACATGGACCGGAGGCCCTCAAGCCTCCAAAAGAAACCATAAAACCCGTCAACAAAAGCCTGCTCCTCCAGCACATCCCGATCTAGCTTCCAGTACCCTCTACCAAAGAGGCAGACTGGCGACCCCACCTGCAGGAGCACCCCGTCGTGATCCGAAAAGAAAACAGGCAACAGCCGCCCAGACAACTTACCCAAAGACCTGGGTACAAAAATATAGTCGAGCCTCCGCTCAACCCCCTGGAGTTACGCCATGTAGGACCGTCCATTTTCGGAGTAGTGTGCAGACCACCATCTACCAGACCATGGCAAGCCATTAGCCTGGCAATGGCGCCCGCACTGCTATCCCCCTCTTCCTAAATCTGTATTAAAATCCCCCTATCACTAATTTCCTATTTGTGACACACAGGGGCGTCAGACAGTCCACCATCTCCCTTCTGTCTGCCACCACCTGTGGCCCATACACCACCACTAATCTAAATTTACAATCCCTTATCGTGACATCCACCCCTATAACCCTCCCCTGCATTACCACGAAAGAATCCTCCACTTTACCTCCCTGTGCCCACACAAAATCCCTACCCCGATGAGTGCACCCCCAACACCCCAAACCGACTCCCCTTGTCCCACTCCCTCTTAAACCTAATAACATCCCCTCCATCCCTCAGGTGAACCTCCTGTAAAAAACAAAAATCAAACCCCACACCCTCCAAATAACTAAAAACCGCCCTCCTCTTAACAAAATCCCTTAAACCCCTTACATTTAAACTAACAAAAGTAAAATTAGACTCCATGAAAAATAAATACATGTAATACACTCAAATTCTAAACCCAGACAGAAAAAAACATAAAACAGGAGACTCACCCGATGCTCCCCTGCTCCATATCTACCGGTGAGAACACCATCCGTAATCCCGACATCCCCCTCTTCCTCCATCACACCCTCCCAGGATGCAGGAATAGTGTTTGGCTCCGGAGTGCCCTGCACCCTGGGTCTACCCCCACAATCCTCCCCCTCCCCAGTGTTGCAGCTGGTTTAGAAAAAAATTGGGGAGGCTGAGTCCCCAAACAAAAACTCCCCACCTCCTCTTGTACCCAGTCCTGAGTCTTGTTATGTGTGTCCCCACCCAACAGAAGTTGAGGGCCTGGGGAAACCAGCAGCAACCCAGAGGTTTCTCCCGCCCCCATCACTCTCTTGGCCATCCCTTCCCCCTCACTGTCGGCCAATCGCCCCTCCTCTTCATACTCTTCTTTGGTGATGGCGGCAGTGAAGAGATACCACCCTCCCCCTGCCAGCTCCTCCACCATACCCCTCATCTCTTCCACCATGGCACTTTCCCCCAGTCCACTTTCTCTTCCACCGTCTCCTTCTCCACCACTCCTCCCTCGCTTTCTTCTCTCTCATGCTCCTCCACTCGGTTGCCTTCTTCCGCCGCTTTTTCTGGTTCTCCTACTCCCGTGCCTTCCGTTTCCTTCTCTCTTCCATCCGCCGCTTCTGGCTCCTCCTCCTTCCTTGTGGCCTTCCCCTCTGGACCTGATCTCTGGTCATGAGGCGTGCTTCCTTCCCCTCCTCTTCTTCCCCCATCCCCCGCTCCTGCTCCCCCCAGCAGCAGACGCATATGACCTCTGACGGGCCGGGCACCCCTCCACAGGTGTGCTGACGAGCCACACCCATGGCACGTCTTAGGCTTGTCACAATCCTCGCCTCGTGATCCTCAGATGCACAAAATCTGCATTTTCTTGCACTGCATGAGGCGAATATGTGACCATAGGCCATACAGCGTCTGCAAAATGGGGGCTGACGTGCATAATACAACGTCCCCTGTCAGCCCCTAGGGAGAACATAGCAGGAGGATGGAGGTAGCCACCATGTCCTCTTGGGTCCTCTCTGAGGAGGGCCTGGAAGCCTCTCCTCCCATTCCAAAACCCAAGGGAGTCTTTGAGGTGCCTTGCTGAGGAGACGTTATCCATGTATCTCCCCAGAAAAGCCCTCACCTCTTCGTCCTTAACGTAAGGGTTGTAAATGTTCACAGTTACAACCCTAAAGTTATTCTTCGCCAGGCTTGTTATTTCATAGTGGCACATCGGCCTCTCACCTCCCACTGCTCTTGCCCTTCTCAGGATATCATCGTGTTTTTCCTCTGTATATAGTGCAACGTCGTATGCTCCCTCCAACGAGTTGCCTTGGAAACAAAACACGTCCTTCACCGTCAGCTTTAGAATCCCCATCAATATTATCCTTCCAAAGGATTCCCGTCCTAAAGGCTCAAACTCCTTTTCCTTCCAAGCAAACCGAATCGTGTTGGCCAGCCCAATCCCAGGGACCGACCGTGTTGATGTATTTAGCACCATCTCCGCAAGGAGAATGGCGCTCGTTCTCTTCTCTTCCAAAACAATTGAAAAGAAAAAACCAAGTGACTGAGCCTATCTGGTGAACTACACAGAGACAGGAACAATCACCCACGAAACACTCAAAGAATATGGCTGCCTAAATATGCTTCCCAATCAGAGACAACGACAAACACCTGCCTCTGATTGAGAACCACTCTAGGCAACCATAGACTTACCTAGACAACTCTACTATACCACAATCCCATAACCTACAAAAACCCCAAGACAAAACACACCACATAAATAACCCATGTCACACCCTGGCCTGACCAAAATAATAAAGAAAACACAAAATACTAAGACCAGGGCGTGACAGAAGCTGAAGTAAAATCTTGGTAAATATTGCTTGTGTAGAGAATATTTTTATTGTCAGTCATTTCCAAACAGGCTATAATTTCTTTAATTTGTGGTAGAATAGAAAATAAATGTATGTATTTTATGTTTTTAGTGTAAACTATATGCTAGCTGTAATACTATGCTAAGCAGCCTGTCATTTTTCTCCAAAACTTGTAGAAACATAATTTCCATCACAGTCATTTTTATCACAAAGTTACCTGTGTTGGAAATGACAGAACGTGGTGGAAATGACAAAAATCCATGATATTATAATGTTTTATTCTAATGCTCCAAGGTGTGCGTGCACAAGTTGCAAACTTAAGTAGTATTTTTCTTTGTTTTTAGAAGATGTCACATAAGCAGCACAGAGGTCACAGACAGAAAGAAAATGAAAAAAAATGATCCTATACGATACCAGGAACATCTGCAAAAAGACAGGGAGAAATACTAGAAGAAAAAAGAGAAGGGAGAAGTGAAATCTATCTCTGAGCTTACAAAGCCAGAACAAAGAAACAAGAGAAGACAATGGAAATGCAACCAAAACAGACTTTAAAGAGAACAGTTGCAATGGAGATCTACCTATCAGGCAACACACCACCTCAGCCACCAGATGACTTGCAGCCAGAACATGAGGCCACATACCTGCCCCTAACTCACCTGCCCCAGATGCACGCGTTGATACCACTTCCTCATCATCTGCAACAGGAAGAGGTTTGGAAGAGGTCGCTCAAAAACATACAGAGATCTTTGCATGACAAATGTCAAACTTGATGAAACTTTACGGGAAGCTGAGAAATACCAAAAAAAGGTCAACTGATGAAGAAAATAGAGAGACAAGATTCCCCAAAGACAAAACAGCAAATGAAGGGAACTCTGAAGAACGTGACGAGGATTTTTATTCTTTCAAAATGCCATCATTGCAGAGTTAAAGCAAAAGTATCAAAAAAATGCTCAGTGCCAAGGACAAACAAATGACTTCAAAAATGCTGAGGCAACATCCTGAGAAAGTATGTCCTGGTCAAAGCCACAAACAGAGTATTTGGATTTTCAGGTAAAAGCAATGAGGGCAAATGAAAACAGGCCAACAAGTCTTCAATACTCAACAGAAAAGAGCAGTGGAACAGAGTTAACACAGCCACAGAAGAGAAAATCACTAGACTCTATGAACGTGATGACAACAGCAGAGCAACAACAGGGAAACAAAAAAAGCAGAAGAGCTCCTTGACAATTCAGAACCTTTATCAGAAGTTTAAGAGGAATATTCAGAGATTAAAATGTCATACTTTTAATTCTGCAAAAGATGTCCTTTTTGGGTTGTCAATCCAACAGTCCAGGATAGGGACACATGTCTCTGCAAAACCCACGCCAACCCCCAGTTCCTGGCGGACAAACTCCAGTATCACAAAGTGATCAGCTGCAGGTGCAATGAGAACCTTATTGAGTCTTTGTGCTGTGAGGACCTGAAGAAAGAGTGAATGTACAGAGCGTTCCCTTTGCCAAACAAAATAGCTGTAATATCTGACTCTGATGCTGGTGAGCAGACATGGTGGTTTGAGTGGGGGGGGGGGAAACTTGAGGCGAGAGAGGAAAAATAAAGAGGGAAACATGGAGAAGTTCACTGTGCGTTTGACAGTAAAAGAGAAGGTGTGTGTCACACTGCAGATTCTACTGGAGGTTTTCTCCAAAGGATTGAAAGAGAAGTTGGGGAAACATGTGTACAACATTTGACACCAATACTACAAAACTGAGAGAATTCAAAGAGATTCTGCAGAAAGAGGAGATCATTGTGCATATTGACTTTGCAGAGAACAATCGGTGTAAATACACCAGTGAAATCCAGGCAGCAAACTTTGGTGATTCTCACAAACAGGTGACCTTCCACACCTGTGTTGGATGTACCACAAATGATACAGTTTCACTTTGTTCCCTGAGCTCTTCTATGACCCCTCGGCTATCTGCGCCCATCTCTCAAAAACACTGGCCTACTTCCTTGAGCTCTGCCCATTGGCTACTTTTGGAATCTTACTTTGTCTTATATTGATTACATGTTGAACAATGGTTGTTGTTCAAAATATTTGCAATAAAAACACATTTTCCTGTGTTTTTTTCACACAGATGTCATTTCCACCCCGCCCATTTTTTTGAGGTTAATTAGTATATTATGTATAATTTACTTTGATTGATTTGTTTTAGATAGGGGAATCATATGGTTGTTATCATAATCTCACAAAAAGGTTGGGTGGAAATATAATATTTTTCATGATTTATACATATATACAAGTTTATACATTCAGGCGTCGTGTTGATTTATTAATATAGGAAAACATTAAAAATCACTTAAAATAATATTCAAATACAAGTTCATGTACAAACATATAAGAAATGAATTGTATTATATTTCATTTTCAACTCAAATTGATGTTTAATGACGTGATGTAAATGATATTTGTCTATGGCTGTCTTGAGAAAAATGATAAAAATATATACATTCCCTGAATAGGACAATTGCAGCCATTATCAGATATTATTTCTAGACAAATCAAAGACGATTATAATACTGGTAAAATGGTGTTTCAATAAGCTTTCATTTCTGAATGCTTGCAGGGCCAAAGTGCCCGAAGTTGCAGAATCACCCATTTACATTCTAAACAACATTGTGGACTGGAGCTCGAATAGCCAGCCCAAAATAGAGCACTTACACAATGTCCTGACCCACAATGTAATCTGTAGAGACAAATGCTATACCGTCTCTCTGGTTGTTGGTCATAATCAGTAAGATATATTATTTGTAGAGCAAATCAGATTTTCTTTCTGCTTGATAAGTGTCTCAAACTGTAAATGCTGTATCCCCGTCTGTATTCATTGATCATTTCCTTTTCCGCAATAAGTTACAATGTACTTACAAGAGTAACCCTAATCCTAACCTCAGCCCCAAACCTTAACCTTAACCCTCTTTTACAAAGGTCCACAGAGTAAGTACAGTGTAACACTGAGTAGTTACAATAGTACTATTTATACCACACCGTCTGGAATACAGGAACAATTACACGCTTTTCTCACCTATTCTAATATTCTGTGTCTAGTGATTGACCTACAATGGCGCCTCGTTCAGAATCGGGTCTGCTGCTGGAAACTCTGAAGAAGCTGGGCAAATCTGATCTGAAGACTTTTCAGTGGCACCTGATAAAGGGTGATGTGTTGGATGGCTTCTGCTCTATCCCAAAGGCCGAGTTGGAGTTTGCTGACAGGGAGGACACTGTGGATAAAATGGTGGAAACTTACACGGCAAATGGTGCTGTGGAGATCACACTGGCCATTCTGAAGGAGATGAGACAAGTAAATCTTGCCATGGAGTTAAATGGTGAGTACACAGGTAATACATCAGGTTTGAAGATATA
The DNA here is from genome assembly GCF_034236695.1 of Oncorhynchus nerka. NCBI lineage: Eukaryota > Metazoa > Chordata > Actinopteri > Salmoniformes > Salmonidae > Oncorhynchus > Oncorhynchus nerka. Next base: position 23,969,015 of record NC_088414.1, read on the forward strand.
TGTATTCCCTGTCTAAAAACAGGTTCAAAGCTGTACATTATGATAGGAAGGGCTTATCCATTGGATCTGATTCTCAAACTGCACTTATGTTCTTTTCTGGCAGAACAATGTAAACCATTATGAAGGAGAAATGCAGTTAAATGTTATTGTCTATTTCCTCTCTCGCTCTCTCTCTCGCTCTCTTTCTCTCTCTCTCTCTCTCTCTCTCTCTCGCTCTCTCTCTCTCTCTCGCTCTCTCTCTCTAGCTCTAGCAGGAGGTCCAGGCCAAGTTGGGGAAGCAGGTGCAGGGAGGGGATCTTCTGCTGTCCAACCCATCACAATCTCAGCTCAGAATGGGGCCTTTGTCTTTTCTCCCATAGTGACTGGTAACACTGTTGGTGGATCAATCCATTTCCCTACAGGTAATGATGGGCAATATAAAATACACAATCATCACAAATGATTTCAAACAAAATAATCCACTGATAATTGCACACATATAAGATATGAATTCAAATAGTGTTCAATTAAACATAAATAGATCTTTCTCAATCATCTTAATCGCAGCAGCTGGCACATAGGAGAGCACAAATGATCTCCACTTAATTTATCTGCATGAATTGATATACCTTCTGTTCTTGCAGGCTCTGCAGCATCCCAACATCCCAGGCCCTGAAAGAAGAAGACCCATTTCTGATGTCAGACCTGGAGGGATTAACCACCTCCTAATACACTGCCATATCCATAATTGGCTACTTCATTCAGTTATAAATGTTTAATAAATCATGCAAATTATCATAGTTTTCTACATAATTGTATTAGATTTTTTTTTAAATAGAATAATATTACAACATGAATTAAAAAATACATTCCAATGAAATTGGTTTATGTGTCATATCATGTCTCTATTGAACAAGGTTTGTTTTTTTACCTTAACCTTTATGTTCTTGTGTTTGTGGCACTGAATGGATGTAGAGGAAGTGTGACAGATGTGTTTCCATCACAGGAGGCTGCTGAGGGGAGGACGGCTCATAATAATGGCTGGAATGGAGTAAATGGAATGGTAACAAACACATGGATTCAGTTCCCGGCCATTAGTATGAGCCCGTCCTCCCCAAATGAAGGTGCCACTGGCCGCCTGTGGTTTCCACAGAGGCAGGGCAACTCTCAGGTAAGAGACCTCTACCCCTTTAAAGTTTGTGAGCAGGCCCTCTTATAAAATCTCAACCCTTTTTAAAAAGCAAATAAAGGATTATCTTTGGTGACATACAATCCCACTCTGCATATAATTGAACCCCATCTCACATCAGATCAGGCCCTACACCCAAACAAGGGCACTGCGTTCATCCACCTCTGGCCTGCTCGCCTCCCTACCACTGAGGAAGTACAGTTCCCGCTCAGCCCAGTCAAAACTGTTCGCTGCTCTGGCCCCCCAATGGTGGAACAAACTCCCTCACGACGCCAGGACAGCGGAGTCAATCACCACCTTCCAGAGACACCTGAAACACCACCTCTTTAAGGAATACCTAGGATAGGATAAAGTAATCCTTCTCACCCCCCCCCCCCCTTAAAAGATTTAGATGCACTATTGTAAAGTGGCTGTTCCACTGGATGTCATAAGGTGAATGCACCAATTTGTAAGTCGCTCTGGATAAGAGCGTCTGCTAAATGACTTAAATGTAAATGTAAAATGTAACATCACTGTCAGTGATTAAGAGCCAGAGCCCTGATTTATCCACAAGATGGCAGTCTTGTCCGCAATGTTGAGCCTGGCAGTAGGACGGGCTGCAGTATCAGCAAGTTCAGAGCTGGGAGGTTACTTGTTGAATATTGAGATGATTTACTTTGTGACCTTTGAGTGATGACCTCTCCTGGTCAATATAACTCAAATCAAATGTATTTATATAGCCCTTCGTACATCAGCTGATATCTCAAAGTGCTGTACAGAAACCCAGCCTAAAACCCCAAACAGCAAGCAATGCAGGTGTAGAAGCACGTCCATATTGATTGCCATGGGGGACATTTAGGGCCCGTTCCATCATAGACGTGGGAGGAGCAGGCAGAGAGACTTGGCACCCCTTCAAAATGGGATGAAGACCTACGTACTCAATATCCGTTCACCACATGCACATGGTGTAGTGAATGGTGTAGTGACGTCCTAACCTGGCACTTTAGTGAACCCACTGTTCTACCATACCTGTCAACGACTACATGGAGATGACATTTCATGGGACAGGCTATTGAGAATTGTATAGCTGTTATCATCAATAGGCTACTACAGGCGTGAGTGTAGTCAGCTGTTTTCTCTCAACCTGATGATAACCTAGTGACAGACGGGCGACCTGCAGCTTCTGCTTTCTGCCTGTGTGGGAAGATGCAGGACTGTTTAATACGAGCGAGAGGGCAGGCAGGAGGGGGAAAAGGGAGGTAGGGAGTGAAAGAGAAGGGAGAAGGGGGGATGAGAGAAAGCGAGTCCTCATTAATGTTTTATTTATTTATGTTAGAGGCATAGAGAGGAGAGCGCTGATAGGCAGCTACTCCCCTGGCAGCAACAGGAGCAGAGAGGATCCTGGGAGACTTGCAACAATAATATAAATCTTATGGACATGTGGGGAAAGTATCAATGGAAATGTCTGTTATAAATTATGGTGATTGTCGGAAACTCTTCAAGCTTCCAAACTCTTCAAGCTATATTCCCGGTGAAGGCATAATGCTCCGGGGCGGACAGTGAAGTCGCTTATCAGCCCGCTCACGGGTAATCACTTTAACGTGCGTGTCGCCTGCAAGTCACTCTCCACTTTCTCCCTGTTTATTAGCAAGTCTGTGGCGCCACACAACTGACAACTAAATGCTGCTTCAAAAATGGGTTTTGTGGACTAGGTCAAAATAAAATGGGATTTGAAATGGCTTTGCTGTGCTGTCATCCTCGTTATTTGTCAGATTTCCTGTCTAATGATGGTTAATAATAGAGGCACAGCATGCTAGGAGTACTGCTCACCATCCACAGCCCCTGCAAACTACCTCCATTACTCTAATATGTAGAGGTACTATTTGTAGTGGTACACACACTGGACAGTTTCCACTCTCAGTCAATGTTGTGCTAGGTCAGCTCAGTACCCTCCAGTTCTATAGTCCCTCCATTTACATTGCCTTCACATGCAGTAGTGATTTTATAGATGTGATCTTAATATTGCATTCTGCGTGATGGATTTTCTGTCTGTGACAGGTAAAGCAGTACTGTAAGGTCCCACTGGGTACAGACATCAGTTCAACGTCTATTTTTGATTTACATTTGGTTGAAATGTCAACTAACCTAAATGCAATGTGAAATCAACAAAACATTTCACCATGACATTGGATATAGATTAAAGTGTGAAAAAAGACAACATTCATTTACGTTGATTACTTTTCGCAAATCCAATCAGTTTTCCACATTTTTTGTTGTTGATGTTGAAATGACGTGGAAACAACGTTGATTCAACCAGTTTTTGCCTAGTGGGGTGTGTGTGAGAGTGAAGTGTGACTGTGTGTGCGCCTATTTGTTCAACAGCGTGTGTGTTTCTGAGTAATGTACAGTACGTGGGAGTACGCCTGTGTGTGTATGATATAATGTGTGTGTGTGTGTGAGAGAGCGAGGGAGCACATGTGAATTCATGCCCCTCAACACTCACACAGTTGTTTCTTTCATTGTGCAAAGCTTGCGTCACAACCCATATACAAGCCTCTCACTTCTCTCTCTGCCATGGCCACAGGCTAGAGCAGAGTTACAGTTGAAGCCTTTTAATTATGCTCGTCAGTGTGTGCTAGCTGGGATCAGGCCTGCCTGCCTGTGGGTACATTAATCACATTGCTCTCAACTGACTCCAGACCAGTCCTATCTTGTGTAGAAAGATAGCTTTACATACGACAAGTGGGGAGACAGGTATTTCTTCCATATCAAAATATTGCTTTTGGCACTTGGGTGCACAGAACACAACCTCTTTGTCTCTGTCCCAGACCTGGTATTCAGGTGTAAAGTGGTGTTTTTAGAGGTAATAATTATATAGTATCTGTTTCTCTAAGAAGTTAAATAATATGTTAAGAGGAAGCTTGCCACTGATTAGAATTTCTTCCCAGCATGAATTTGTAATGTAGTTCATGTCTTTCCTTTCTATGTGATTTTTATGGAAAACCACTGGAGGGGAGCAACGGAGACCAATCTACCACAGAACATGTATGTCCTCATAGGTTCTCATACTGTGTTGCTGGGAGTCGACCCCGGGGGAAAGTCCGTCTCACGACACACTCTCCCCCATGTTTGACTTAGGTATGGAGTAGACCCACTCTCTTATGCCCTCTAGTCCCCCCTTTTCTCTCTCTTGCTCTCTCGCTCGCTCTCTCTCTCTCTCTGTCTATATATCGTTTTCTCTATCTTTCCTGTCTCTCTCTCTCTCTCTGTCTTTTACTCTCTCTATCTATCTCTATATATACAGTTGAAGTCTGAAGTTTACATACACCTTAGCCAAATACATTTAAACTCAGTTTTTCACAATTCCTGACATTTAAAAATGCCCTGTCTTAGGTCAGTTAGGATCACCACTTTATTTTAAGAATGTGAAATGTCAGAATAATAGTAGAGAGAATGATTTATTTCAGATTTTATTTATTTCATCACATTCCCAGGGGTAAGATGTGTACATACACTCAATTAGTATTTGGTAGCATTGCCATTAAATTGTTTAACTTTGGACAAATGTTTTGGGTAGCCTTCCACAAGCTTCCCACAATAAATTGGGTGAAATTTGCCCCATTCCTCCTGACAGAGCTGGTGTAACTGAGTCAGGTTTGTAGGCCTCCTTGCTCGCACACGCTTTTTCAGATCACACATTTTCTATAGGACTGAGGTCAGGGCTTTGTGATGGCCACTCCAATACCTTGACTTTGTTGTCCTTATGCATTTTGCCACAATTCTGGAAGTATGCTTGGGGTCATTGTCCATTTGGAAGACCCATTTGCGACCAAGCTTTAACTTCCTGACTGTTGTCTTGAGATGTTGCTACAATATAGCCACATAATTTTCCAGCCTCATGATGCCATCTATTTTGTGAAGTGCACCAGACCCTCCTGCAGCAAAGCACCCCCACAACATGATGCTGCCACCACCGTGCTTCACGGTTGGGATGGTGTTCTTCAGCTTGCAAGCCTTTTTCCTCTAAACATAACGATGGTCATTATGGCCAAACAGTTCTATTTTTGTTTAATCCGACCAGAGGACATTTCTCCAACAAGTACAATCTTTGTCCCCATGTGCAGTTGCAAACCGTAGTCTGGCTTTTTTATGCCGGTTTTGGAGCAGTGACTTCTTCCTTGCTGAGCGGCCTTTCAGGTTATGTCGATATAGGACTTGTTTTACTGTGGATATAGATACTTTTGTACCTGTTTCCTCCAGCATCTTCATCTTGTTGTTCTGGGATTGATTTGCACTTTTCACACCAAAGTACGATCATCTCTGGGAGACAGAACGTGTCTCCTTCCTGAGTGGTATGATGGCTGCCTGATCCCATGGTGTTTATACTTGCCTACTATTGTTTGTACAGATGAACGTGGTACCTTCAGGCTTTTGAAAATTGCTCTCAAGGATGAACCAGACTTGTGGAGGTCTACAATTCTTTTTCTGAGGTCTTGGCTAATTTATTTTGATTTTCCCATGATGTCACGCAAAGAGGCACTGAGTTTGAAGGTAGGACTTGAAATACATCCACAGGTACACCTCCAATTGACTCAAATGATGTCAATTAGCCTATCAGAAGCTTCTGAAACCATGACATCATTTTCTGGAATTTTCCAAGCTTTTTAAAGGCACAGTCAACTTCATGTATGTGAACTTCTGACCCACTGGAATTGAGATACAGTGAATTATTAGTGAAATAATCTGTCTGTAAACATTTGTTGGAAAAATTACTTGTGTCATGCACAAAGTAGATGTCCTAACCAACTTGCCAAAACGAGTTTTAATGACTCCAACCTAAGTGTATGTAAACTTCTGACTCCAACTGTATATTCTCTCTCACTCTCTCGATTCTATTCCGTTTCAATTCAAGGGGTTTTATTGGCATGGGAAACATATGTTTACATTGCCAAAGCAAGTGAAATGGATAAACAATAGTGACAACATAAATGCACATATAAACAGTAAATATTACACTCACAAGTTCCAACAGAATAAAGACATTTCAAATGTCATATTATGTCTATATACTGTGTTGTAACGATGTGCAAATAGTACCAAAATGCACAATGGTGTTTGTTCTTCACTGGTTGCCCTTTTCTTGTGGCAACTCTCTGTCTTTCTCTCTCTCCTTCTCATGTATAGATGATATGTGCCTTGAGTGTATAGATGTCTGGGTCATTCAAGCGCTCGGGAATGTGTCCCTCTCACATGGCATTACTGTATATAGAGACTATACAGTCTGTGCAGTCTTCTGGGCTTTCCCCGAGACTACCACTTTAATCAAATCCCTGGACCTGCTCAAAGAGACAAACATCATTAGAAGAGCTAAAACGTTTTTTAACATACAGCTCCTCGGGAAAAAAAACGAAATGAAAAAACAAATACTATTTCAAATACATTGAAACACCTGAACATGCAAGCAGAACTGCTATTATATTTAACAACTTTAGATACCTTTCAATAAATAAACACATTTGATGTGTTGATAAGCGCACGTTAATTTATTGCTTTCAATCATGTGTCTTCATCAATGGTCATCATGGTAAATAGTTTGAGAGATTTCCTCTCCATACTTAGCAGCACCATCATGTGCATTCATATCCAGCATAACCTTTACATAACAAAACACTATCTGTCAGTTTGTTGCCAGGTCCACGAATCAATTGGATATGTTTGTGAATGAGGAGTTTACACAGAATGGAAGCCATTGTGTGTTAGCATGCCGCAAGTATGGCAGCATCCCTCTCTGTATCCTTTTCTGTGTCTGACTCTATCTTCCTCTATCTTCCTCTATCTTCTGAATGATGCTCCAGTGGAAAAAGTTCAGTGAGAATAATACTCTAATTGACATTCCACTTTTTAAGGATAGCTATGGAAAACACATGTTGGGTGTCTATCACCAATCCCTTGGTCTCCAGGAACTGTGTGGTGGCACACTGCTTGCAAGCCTGGCAGGCCCCAAGGCTGAAGGTTGTGTTACTGCTGCACTCAGTCCAGATTTAGTTAGCGTTTTTTCACCTCTGCCATATCAAGAACGGAGCCTGACATGTGAGAAAATAAAATAAAGACTTGGCATCTGTGTTACAATTTCAGCCACAGATTAAAGGAGAATGCATTGTACTGACATCAAATGTGTTTTATTTTAACGTCTAATCACACAATACGACGAAGCAGGGATAGGAACGTTTTTCAGTATCTATGCAATACTATCAATGGGATGTCAGGGACTTGTGTGTTTGAGAGACATACTAATGCTGTAACATAATGCAAATACCAGACATACATTTTGAGGCAGTCAGGCAGGCTCCCTCCCCAAAGTCAATTCCTGCATGTTGACTTTTCTGTGAAGCCCAGAACATGAATATGCTCCATAACATTTATAGCATTAAGTATGCCGTTATACATTATGAAAATGTAAGGAAATGTACATGTCCTAGACATCTATGAAGTCCCTTTTCAAAAGTGCCCTTGATACAATCTCTGCGATAAACAGTCTTGTGCACCCCTCCCACCCCTGCCCCATGTGTTGATGAATGGGCCGCTGACAGATGGTTACGTGACTCAGCGCAGCCTCTCCCACAGTGTTATCTGCACCAGTGGAACTGGTTGTCATCCATCATCCCTCTGGTTGAATGGCAAGACCCGGTCCTTACTAGGCTGGGAGGCCCATCGTCACTGCTCCTGGAGTAAGGACAGTCCAATAGCACCAAGACCGAGAACCAGCAGCTCTGCAGTAAGACGGGACACGGCCCCCCAAAGAACAATAACGGAGATCAAGCCTGTTGATCTGTTATTATGGGTGGTTGTCGCCTTCTTCCTCACATATATTCTCATAGAGCTTATGAAGTGTGTTAGCATCTTATGGTCCTTGCTGCTCTCTCATGGTGATCACAGGAAGCACTGACAAAACCCTCTCTCTGGAATAGGGAATATGTTTACAGATGTAGACTGGTTACAAGGTCTTGATTCTCTCTTCTTATCATTGCCTTGACACACTGGTCCTCAATGATTTCTCAACACGTGTGAGAAGAAGAAACAGGACTCAGCAATATGGCTTATTCCTTGTTTGTATTGAGTACCAGGGAACTCTGAGTTCACATTGACTGGCAACAGAAAACAGACTCGGAGGAGCTCAAATAAATGACATTACTACAAACGCAGAAGAGAATTGGCTTTTGTGCTCAGCGGCTCGGCAGTCAGTCCCAAAGCCACAGTTCCATTTGAATTGTTCCAATGAAATGGAATCCGTTCAAACCAGTCCTTTGTGATTATTCTCAGTCCGTCAGTGAGTTTTTCTGCTCTGTTTGCCCATGCGACAGCCAAGAAATCTAGGATGGATAGATAGCCTCTTTTCTCCTGCTGGCTCCATGGCTTGGAGAAAATGCATAAGCCTTTGTATGTTTGAATGTTCCAGGCATTTCTGGGCAGTTTCAAAGGACATTTTTTAGGACTTCTCTCGGCTTGGCTCCCAGATCACAGGCTGGATGAAATATGTATGTTTGATAGAATAATAATCAAATGCAATATTGATTATGTTTTGCAAGCCCTGATTCAATACTTGTGTTTTGTTTATCTGGTCCTGAAAAATGACCCGATGGTTGCTCAATTCAACGACTGTATTTGATGAGAAGCATGTTTAACTGTGAGTCCCACCAGCTGGTCTCCTTACACAATGTTTATTTTATGAAAAATCAATGTATGGTTTCCTAGGCTACGGAGAGTGGTTGCATCGACACTGGTTGCATTACTTCATTTGGTAACATAAAGGCTGGCTTATGTAAAAGCTCTGGGTCCAGCAAGGCCACAGCTCTCCTTAGTGCCCCCCTTATCCAAGCCCCGCTGGTACAATCCGACTGCTTAGTTGTCATGCTGTGGATACATTTCTGGTAATATTCCTTTAGCAGTGCATGCAGTATAGTCACAGTATAGTCATTTGAATCACTCTCAGTGATCATGATTTAATCCCTGCTCTTTTGCTCGGAAGTTGACACACGACACTGCCAGTCACACTTAAGACCTGTCACACTTAGTCAAAACTTTGTCAAAGGGGCTGTCCTCTCTCTCAGCCTAACCCAACCGCTGCTCTCGCTCTCTCTTAGCCTAACCCAACCGCTGCTCTCTCTCTCTCTCAGCCTAACCCACCCGCTGCTCTCTCTCTCTCTCTCTCAGCCTAACCCAACCGCTGCTCTCTCTCTCTCAGTCTAACCCACCCGCTGCTCTCTCTCTCTCAGCCTAACCCACCCGCTGCTCTCTCTCTCTCTCAGCCTAACCCACCCGCTGCTCTCTCTCTCTCAGCCTAACCCAACCGCTGCTCTCTCTCTCTCTCTCAGCCTAACCCACCCGCTGCTCTCTCTCTCAGCCTAACCCACCCGCTGCTCTCTCTCTCTCTCTCAGCCTAACCCACCCGCTGCTCTCTCTCTCTCAGCCTAACCCAACCGCTGCTCTCTCTCTCTCAGCCTAACCCAACCGCTGCTCTCTCTCTCTCAGCCTAACCCAACCGCTGCTCTCTCTCTTTCTCAGCCTAACCCACCCGCTGCTCTCTCTCTCTCTCTCTCAGCCTAACCCAACCGCTGCTCTCTCTCTCTCTCTCTCTCTCTCTCTCTCTCTCTCTCTCTCTCTCAGCCTAACCCAACCGCTGCTCTCTCTCTCTCTCAGCCTAACCCACCCGCTGCTCTCTCTCTCTCTCTCTCAGCCTAACCCAACCGCTGCTCTCTCTCTCTCAGCCTAACCGACCCGCTGCTCTCTCTCTCTCAGCCTAACCCACACGCTGCTCTCTCTCTCTCTCAGCCTAACCCACCCGCTGCTCTCTCTCTCTCTCTCAGCCTAACCCACCCGCTGCTCTCTCTCTCTCTCTCTCTTAGCCTAACCCACCCGCTGCTCTCTCTCTCTCAGCCTAACCCACCCGCTGCTCTCTCTCTCAGCCTAACCCACCCGCTGCTCTCTCTCTCTCAGCCTAACCCACCCGCTGCTCTCTCTCAGCCTAACCCACCCGCTGCTCTCTCTCTCTCTCAGCCTAACCCACCCGCTGCTCTCTCTCTCTCTCTCAGCCTAACCCACCCGCTGCTCTCTCTCTCTCAGCCTAACCCAACCGCTGCTCTCTCTCTCTCAGCCTAACCCAACCGCTGCTCTCTCTCTCTCTCAGCCTAACCCAACCGCTGCTCTCTCTCTCTTTCTCAGCCTAACCCACCCGCTGCTCTCTCTCTCTCTCTCTCAGCCTAACCCACCCGCTGCTCTCTCTCTCAGCCTAACCCACACGCTGCTCTCTCTCTCTCTCTCTCTCTCTCTCTCTCTCTCTCTCTCTCTCTCTCTCAGCCTAACCCACCCGCTGCTCTCTCTCTCTCTAAACCTAACCCACCCGCTGCTCTCTCTCTCTCTCTCTCTCTCTCTCTCTCTCTCTCTCTCTCTCTCAGCCTAACCCACCCGCTGCTCTCTCTCTCTCTAAGCCTAACCCACCCGCTGCTCTCTCTCTCTCTCAGCCTAACCCAACCGCTGCTCTCTCTCTCTCAGCCTAACCCACCCGCTGCTCTCTCTCTCTCTCAGCCTAACCCACCCGCTGCTCTCTCTCTCTCTCTCTCTGTCTCTCTCTCTCAGCATAACCCACCCGCTGCTCTCTCTCTCTCTCTCTCTCTCTCAATTCAATTAAATTCAATTCAGTTGTATTTACAATGGTGTTTGTTCTTCACTGGTTGCCCTTTTCTCGTGGCAACAGGTCACAAATCTTGCTGCTGTGATGGCACACTGTGGAATTTCACCCAAAAGATATGGGAGTTTTTCAAAATTGGATTTGTTTTCGAATTCTTTGTGGATCTGTGTAATCTGGGGGAAATATGTCTCTCTAATATGGTCATACATTGGGCAGGAGGTTAGGAAGTGCAGCTCAGTTTCTCTCTCTCAATTCAATTCAATTCAAGGGCTTTATTGGCATGGGAAACATGTGTTAACATTGCCAAAGCAAGTGAGGTAGACAACATACAAAGTGAATATATAAAGTGAAAAACAACAAAAATTAACAGTAAACATTACACATACAGAAGTTTCAAAACAGTAAAGACATTACAAATGTCATATTATATATATATATATACAATGTACAAATAGTTAAAGGACACAAGATAAAATGAATAAGCATAAATATGGGTTGTATTTACAATGGTGTTTGTTCTTCACTGGTTGCCCTTTTCTCGTGGCAACAGGTCACAAATCTTGCTGCTGTGATGGCACACTGTGGAATTTCACCCAAAAGATATGGGAGTTTTTCAAAATTGGATTTGTTTTCGAATTCTTTGTGGATCTGTGTAATCTGGGGGAAATATGTCTCTCTAATATGGTCATACATTGGGCAGGAGGTTAGGAAGTGCAGCTCAGTTTCCACCTCATTTTGTGGGCAGTGAGCACATAGCCTGTCTTCTCTTGAGAGCCATGTCTGCCTACGGCGGCCTTTCTCAATAGCAAGGCTATGCTCACTGAGTCTGTACATAGTCAAAGCTTTCCTTAATTTTGGGTCAGTCACAGTGGTCAGGTATTCTGCCGCTGTGCACTCTCTGTGTAGGGCCAAATAGCATTCTAGTTTGCTCTGTTTTTTTGTTAATTCTTTCCAATGTGTTAAGTAATTCTCTTTTTGTTTTCTCATGATTTGGTTGGGTCTAATTGTGCTGTTGTCCTGGGGCTCTGTAGGGTGTGTTTGTGAACAGAGCCCCAGGACCAGCTTGCTTAGGGGACTCTTCTCCAGGTTCATCTCTCTGTAGGTGATGGCTTTGTTATGGAAGGTTTGTGAATCGCTTCCTTTTAGGTGGTTGTAGAATTTAACGGCTCTTTTCTGGATTTTGATAATTAGTGGGTATCGGCCTAATTCTGCTCTGCATGCATTATTTGGTGTTTTACGTTGTACACGGAGGATATTTTTGCAGAATTCTGCGTGCAGAGTCTCAATTTGGTGTTTGTCCCATTTTGTGAAGTCTTGGTTGGTGAGCGGACCCCAGACCTCACAACCATAAAGGGCAATGGGCTCTATGACTGATTCAAGTATTTTTAGCCAAATCCTAATTGGTATGTTGAAATTTATGTTTCTTTTGATGGCATAGAATGCCCTTCTTGCCTTGTCTCTCAGATCGTTCACAGCTTTGTGGAAGTTACCTGTGGCGCTGATGTTTAGGCCAAGGTATGTATAGTTTTTTTGTGTGCTCTAGGGCAACAGTGTCTAGATGGAATTTGTATTTGTGGTCCTGGTGACTGGACCTTTTTTTGGAACACCATTATTTTGGTCTTACTGAGATTTACTGTCAGGGCCCAGGTCTGACAGTAAATCTCTCTCTCTCTCTCTCTCAGCCTAATCCACCCGCTGCTCTCTCTCTGTCTGTCTGTCTGTCTGTCTGTCTGTCTGTCTGTCTGTCTGTCTGTCTGTCTGTCTGTCTGTCTGTCTGTCTGTCTGTCTGTCTGTCTGTCTGTCTGTCTGTCTGTCTGTCTGTCTGTCTGTCTGTCCGTTGCTATATCTATATATATGTCTGTCTGTCTGCCTCTCTTTCTATATTTATCTATCTATATATCTGTCTGTCTGTCTGCCTCTCGCTCTACATTTATCAATCTATATATCTGTCTGTCTGTCTGTCTGCCTCTCTCTCTCTCTCTCTCTCTTTCTCACACACACACACACACACACACACACACACACACACACACACACACACACACACACACACACACACACATACACACATACACACACACACACACTAACCTTTTCTTTCCTCTCATACTGCCTCTCTACCCCATTTTCTTTTCTGTGTTTAAGAAGAAAACAATTGGCTCTATAATGATAGATGTAATCACATTGTAAAAACTGTCTTTCAGAATTATGTACCTTAATCATTGGTAATAGCATGAAACTGTTGCATTGTTTCCCTAAGCCTTGCACACTTAGCTTCGGGGTGACCTTTCTATTCCAGTGTCTCCTTGAGTACATGAACAAGGTATTCTTCACAACACCAGAGGAGGTGAGAGAGCTCAGATCAAAGATGAGTAAGGAGCAGTGTTTCAGTATGATAATCTAGCCTTGTGCTCCTGTGGCAGGGAGATCAAAGGAAGACGATTGAAGCTGTGCAATAGCCCCAGACTGATTCTGCACTAGATGGAGTCGACCGCAATGAACAGCATTCAGCCTTAAGACTGCAAGTGAGAAACCAATTGATTACACCACTAGAATACTACTATTGACTACTTGAATGAATAAATAAATGATGTACTGACTGCAAACAGAATTTGTACCTATAATACACACTGGCACATACGTACATGCACACACACTGAAACAAGGCACATACACACTGATGTTTTGATTAATATGTGCACATACACACTGATACATTTATTAATATGCACACATACACACTGATACATTTATTAATATGCGCACATACACACTGATGTTTTGATTAATATGCGCACATACACACTGATGTATTGATTAATATGCGCACGTACACACTGATACATTTATTAATATGCGCACATACACACTGATGTATTGATTAATATGCGCACGTACACACTGATACATTTATTAATATGCGCACATACACACTGATGTATTGATTAATATGCGCACATACACACTGATGTATTGATTAATATGCGCACATACACACTGATGTATTGATTAATATGCGCACGTACACACTGATGTATTGATTAATATGCGCACATACACACTGATACATTTATTAATATGTGCACATACACACTGATGTTTTGATTAATATGCGCACATACACACTGATACATTTATTAATATGCGCACATACACACTGATGTATTGATTAATATGCGCACGTACACACTGATACATTTATTAATATGCGCACATACACACTGATGTTTTGATTAATATGCGCACATACACACTGATACATTTATTAATATGCGCACATACACACTGATGTATTGATTAATATGCGCACATACACACTGATGTTTTGATTAGTATGCGCACATACACACTGATACATTTATTAATATGCGCACATACACACTGATGTATTGATTAATATGCGCACATACACAATGAAACATTTATTAAATGGAAGAAACATACAAAGTGATACATTTAATAACATGCACACATACACACTGATAGTTGCCTGTTAGCACTTCATTGACTTCACGTTTCGTTCTTCCTTTATTATTTTTTGTGTATTTCACTAAATAAATATGTGGAGTCAACTCCTCGTGCTTACCATGGGGAGCGTGTAACTGGTCAGGCGCCTTGTTATGAAGAGATGTGCACGGTGTCTCCAGTGCGCATCCAGCCAGGACGGGTTGTGTCAGCTTTACACTCCAGACCTCCAGTACGCCTCCACAGCCCAGTACGTCCTGTGCCTGCTCCCCGCACTCGCCCCGAGGTGCGTGTCCCCAGCACAGTACCACCAGTGCCGGCACCACGCACCAGGCCACCAGTGCGCCTCCAGGGTCCAGTACTCCCTGTTCCTGCTCCTCGCACTCGCCCTGAGGTGCGTGTCCTCAGCCCGGTACCACCAGTGCCGGCACCACGCACCTGGCCTATAGTGCGCCTCGCCAGTCCAGAGCCTCCGGCAACAGTACCCAGTCCAGAACGTCTGACTACAGTACCCAGCCCAGAGCGTCCGGCTACAGTACCCAGTCCAGAGCGTCCGGCAACAGTACCCAGTCCAGAGCGTCCGGCAACAGTACCCAGTCCAGAGGGTCCGGCAACAGTACCCAGTCCAGAGCGTCCGGCAACAGTACCCAGTCCAGAGCGTCCGGCTACAGTACCCAGTCCAGAGCGTCCGGCAACAGTACCCAGTCCAGAGCATCCGGCTACAGTACCCAGTCCAGTACGTCCGGCAACAGTACCCAGTCCAGAGCGTCCGGCTACAGTACCCAGTCCAGAGCGTCCGGCAACAGTCTACAGACCGGAACCTCTTACGACGAGCCGCAGACCGGAACCTCCTACGACGGGTCGCAGTCCGGAACCTACCACGACGGGTCGCAGTCCGGAACCTCCTATGACGCGCCGCATACCGGAACCTCCTACGACGGGTCGCAGTCCGGAACCTCCTACGACGGGTCGCAGTCCGGAACCTACCACGACGGGTCGCAGTCCGGAACCTCCTACGACAGGTCGCAGTCCGGAACCTACCACGACGGGTCACAGTCCAGAACCTACCACGACGGGTCACAGTCCGGAACCTCCTACGACGGGTCGCAGTCCGGAACCTACCACGACGGGTCGCAGTCCGGGACCTCCTACGACGGGTCGCAGTCCGGAACCTACCACGACGGTTCGCAGTCCGGAACCTCCTACGACGGGTCACAATCCGGAACCTACCACGACGGGTCACAGTCTGGAACCTACCACGACGGGTCACAGTCCGGATCCGCCAGAGTCTCCCTCCAGTCCGGATCCGCCAGAGTCTCCCTCCAGTCCGGATCCGCCAGAGTCTCCCTCCAGTCCGGATCCGCCAGAGTCTCCTTCCAGTCTGGATCACATACACACTGATGCATGTATGTAAGCATGTGTAATGGATGTCACGCTGCTTGCTTAAGCAAGTACCACTTCCTCCTTCCTCGGCTCGAACTGAGGCTTGAACCCAGGACCTCTGCCTTGCTAGTACACCTGACCACCCTCCCGAAGCATCTCACAAATTTACAATTTGGCGGCATAAGTGGTTACACTTCAGGCTGAGGAGTAAGTTTAGCACATTCATCCCCTAAACCTACTACACAATGACCCCAGCATTGAGCTGACCACAACTGCAGATCCGAGTCACTAATGTAACCGCTGTGAAATGGCTAGCTAGTTAGCATTTCAATCAGTGACATCACTCGCTGTGAGACCTTGAGGTAGTTGTTTCCCTTGTTCTGCAAGAGCTGTGGCATTTGTGGAGCAAACGATTTGAGTAATCCATTCGTTCAACATGCAGAGAAAGGAATTTTAGCAGTTGCGTCTTGTCTTCATGGGGCGAGCAAACACAAATTTCCAGTCCCTGTTCTAAAACTGTTATTTCTTATTTGTCTTTCAAGTTACAAACCTGAAACCTTGAACAAAGACTGCTGACACCCAGTGGAAGCCATGGGAATTGCAACATGGGAGCTAGAATTGAGTATGCCCCTATACTTTACATTGTAAGAGCATGGGCTCTCTCTCCGGTTGTTTTTTATTTGGATTTTCTCCTACCATATCTATTGTGTTATAGTCTCCTACATTATTTTAACATTTCTACAAACTGCAAAGTGTTTTCTTTCCAATGGTACCAATTATATGCATATCCTGGCTTCAGGGCCTGAACTACAGGCAGTTTACTTTGGGCACGTCAGTCAGGCGGAAATTGAGAATAAAGGACCCTAGCCCTAAGAAGTTAGCAAGTACCACTTCCTCCTGCGTCAGCTCTACCCGAGGCTCGAACCAAAGACCTCTGCCTTGCTAGCACACGTGAGGGCCACCAAAAAGTCAACAATTTAGCAGCGTAAGTGGTGATACTTCAAGGCTGAGCAGTAAGTTTCACACATCCCCATGTGCTACACATTCACACATTCACATTCACATTATGTAATCATAATGCACTACCCTACTTTTTTATGTTACTTTATCATACCACAGGGCACAATTATGATCTATCATTTTACTATAATCTTGTTCAGTTATTTTATTTCACTGTGTTTGTGTGGTGACAGTTTTTTTTTATCCACTCTTATCTGATGAAACTAGAACTTACTGGAGAACGGGCCTTGTCAGAAGTGCAAACTCATAGCTCATTATTCATCTGACGATACTGTATTTCATTAGACGTGCTCTATATGAGAGCAGCAGAAATTGATCATTTACTGGGCTGAAGGGGGATAAATCCTGTTACTGATAAGTAAGAGTAAGATCTACGAATGTTTATTCAATAATGTAAACTCGGCAAAAAAAGAAACGTCCTCTCACTGTCAACTGCGTTTATTTTCAGCAAACTTAACATGTGTAAATATTTGTATGAACATAACAAGATTCAACAACTGAGACATAAATTGAACAAGTTTCACAGATATGTGACTAACAGAAATGGAATAATGTGTACCTGAACAAAGAGGGGGTCAAAAAAAGTAACAGTCAGTATCTGGTGTGGCCACCAGCTGCATTAAGTACTGCAGTGCATCTCCTCATGGACTGCACCAGATTTGCCAGTTCTTGCTGTGAGATGTTACCCCACTCTTCCACCAAGGCACCTGCAAGTTTCCAGACATTTCTGGGGGGACTGGCCCTATCCCTCACCCTCCGATCCAACAGGTCCCAGACGTGCTCAATGGGATTGAGATCCAGGCTCTTCGCTGGCCATGGCAGAACACTGGCATTCCTGTCTTGCAGGAAATTACGCACAGAACGAGCAGTATGGCTGGTGGCATTGTCATGGTGGAGGGTCATGTCAGGATGAGCCTGCAGGAAGGGTACCACATGAGGGAGGAGGATGTCTTCCCTGTAACGCACAGCGTTGAGATTGCCTGCAATGACAACAAGCTCAGTCCGATGATGCTGTGACACACCGCCCCAGGCCATGACGGACCCTTCACCTGCAAATCGATCCCGCTCCAGAGTACAGGCCTTGGTGTAACGCTCATTCCTTCGACGATAAACGCGAATCCGACCATCACCCCTGATGAGACTAAACCGCGACTCGTCAGTGAAGAGCACTTTTTGCCAGTCCTGTCTGTTGCAGCGACGGTGGGTTTGTGCCTGGTGAGGACCTGCCTTACAACAGTCCTACAAGCCCTCAGTCCAGCCTCTCTCAGCCTATTGCGGACAGTCTGAGCACTGATGGAGCGATTGTATGTTCCTGGTGTAACTGGGGCAGTTGTTGTTGCCATCCTGTACCTGTCCCGCAGGTGTGATGTTCGGATGTACCAATCCTGTGCAGGTGTTGTTACACAGGGTCTGCCGCTGTGAGGACAATCAGCTGTCCATCCTGTCTCCCTGTAACGCTGTCTTAGGTGTCTCATGGTATGGACATTGCAATTTATTGCCCTGGCCACATCTGCAGTCCTCATGCCTCCTTGCAGCATGCATAAGGCACATTCACACAGATAAGCAGGGACCCTGGGCATATTTATTGTGGTATTTGTCAGAGTCAGTAGACAGGCCTCTTTAGTGTCCTAAGTTTTCATAACTGTGACCTTAATTGCCTACCGTCTGTAAGCTGTTAGTGCCTTAAGGACCGTTCCACAGGTGCATGTTCATTAATTGTTTGTGGTTCATTGAACAAGCATGGGAAACCGTGTTTAAACCCTTTACAATGAAAATCTGTGAAGTTATTTGGATTTTTATGAATTATCATTGAAAGACAGGGTCCTGAAAAAGGGATGTTTCTTTTTTTGCTGAGTATATGGTCTTGGAGAGGATACACTGGCCATTGTTCAACTAAACAGTTCCATATGTCTGGAAAAATAGCAAAGGGGATTCATTGTTCTGTTCATGTATGACTTGTATTGCAGATGGCTGAGGGCCTTGAACATTCATATGGCACTGGTGCTGCTGACGTTTATTTGCGTTAGGCTCAATTAACACCACATCTTGAATTTAAGAGGCACTTATGTCTTACACACACCTGAAGGTTTCTTTGTTAGTTCAGTTTGGATGAAAAATGTGCTTGTAGGAGGGAAGGACACTTTTATGGACAGGGTCATTTGTATCTGCCTTTTGATTCATTTGGGAACTGAACAACCATCTTTGAAACATTCACGTCAATACACTGTTCAATAACAGTGTATTCACCACAGATCAGTTACAGTTACAGTTATCAGTTACAGATGTATTCGACAAAGCTGATCTCACACATGCACAAGACTTTGTTGAGACTTTTGTGGAAGTAGTACGCAAGCAGCCTGGGTAATAACAGTGTATTACATCAGTGTAAGAGGCACATGAAGCAGACTTCATTTTTAAAAGCGGCCATTTTGTCCACCCAGTGATGTTACATATTGTAGCCTACAAGGCAGCTTAATGGAGCTGGAGCTGAACACCATCTGTTCCTTCAGGCCCCTTGCCCACTCCTTCACTCAGCCAAGCCTGGAGTAAACAAGCCATGAAGCTCTTTAAAACGTCTTGGGGTGTCAGTGGGGATTTGGCTTTTCATCTTGTTTCATCTTCACAGACACTGCTCAGACGAACACTGTTCCGTTTCACGAGGCCACTAACTGACCTTGTTACCTAGACTGCACACTAATATGCACACTAATATTGACGATCAAAAACGCTGGATGTCCATAATGCTTGGATCCAAGTTATAAAATCATCTCCATGTTCCCTAGCCCAAAGTCATAACTTGAGAGAGGAAAATACAATAGCTTTTGATAGACTGATGATCATTTTGACCTGACACATCTTATTGGGATTGTAGGATACAAGACGGAGACTGTTTCAATATGGAGGCGGACATCACCACAACACTGAGACTGTTGTTCATTAGGGTATTCAGTTTGTCTGGATAATAACAATCTGTCCCATCATAGAGCCAAGCCTCTCTCATTGTCCTCCGTGCCTGGAGCAGAGCAGACATAGAGGGGAGGCAGGAGGAGGCAGGACCCAGCAGCTGGGTCTGGTTTGGCTCTGGCTCACTCCACTCTGCTATGGGTCTGAGTCTACGCTCAGGCAGGGTTCCTCGGCAGCCTGTGGGGTTAAACAGAGGTGGCAGGCGTCCAACCGCTTTGGAGGGGGAGGGTTCAAGTTTAGGCTCCATGACCCCAGAATGATAAGGTGAGGGGTCGTAGAGATGTCAGGAAGCCATTGTTTTCAGAAATGCAGATTATTTGGTTATTTAAACTGACCGGGCTGTGCAGGCAGGGCCCCCTTACTGCACTGAAAGGCCTGCAGACCATCATCCTATTAACCACATCTGTGGTGGCCAGAAGTGCACATCTACTGCGAGAGAGGGGGAGAGCAATGTGGGGGGGTGTGAGGGGAAGTGCTATTGAGAAAGGGTGTTAAGGCGATTCAATGCCAGCGGGAGCGGAAAATATTTTGGGTATGTCAGATTGTTATGGCAATTCTCACATAGAAACGTCATTGGGAGGAAGGGTGTTTGAAATGCTTTTATCAGTTGTATCACACTTTTTCTGTTTGTTATCCTGATAGTGGCCATTTTAGGTGCTTTTTAGACCTATGCATGCCGCGATCACACCGACAGCATCATAGCATTTTGGTACACCAGAAGTACATTCTTTTCCAATAGAACGCTGTGTTTGCCTTACAGCATTTCGTTGCAGAGACAGTTGCAGTGCGTTCTGTGTGGTGCATTCGTTAGATTTATCGAACATATGCATCAAACTGTATATGTAGACTGCTTGACGGAAGGTGAATGTAAACATTTGTTGCACACATGTCCAGATGATGCTGTGTACCATTTTGCCCAATGATGCTGTCGGTGTGATCAAAGCGTAAGACCCTATGATCCGTGAACCGTACATGAAACAGACAACATATCGATGTCATTATACTCCTTATAGTGTGCTCTAACAAATGGATTATGTCTAGATTCTAAAAGAATAACGTTTACATTAAGTTAATTAACATTTTAAAGATATTACTATGAATATCTCAAAACTTCCATTTTTATTTAGCGTATTATTAGACATACTGTTAGGAACAATATACTCTTAAGCCATATACATTTCCCAGAGTGGCTCTCTGATACTTTTAATGATATGACACTTTTTATGCCTAGAAATTGACATTATTGGTCATTAACCAATCACAGCCCTTTTGGATTGCGCAGCCCTTTAGGATTCCCTTGAATCCATTTACCATTCACCCCTATTACAGGGGCTGAGTCACTGGCTTACTGGTGCTTTTTCATGCCGTCCCTAGGAGGGGTGCGTCACTTGAGTGGGTTGAGTCACTGATGTGATCTTCCTGTCTGGGTTGGCGCCCCCCCTTGGGTTGTGCCGTGGCGGAGATCTTTGTGGGCCATACTCGGCTTTGTCTCAGGATGGTAAGTTGGTGGTTGAAGATATCCCTCTAGTGGTGTGGGGGCTGTGCTTTGGCAAAGTGGGTGGGGTTATATCCTTCCTGTTTGGCCCTGTCCGGGGGTTTCATCGGATGGGGCCACAGTGTCTCTTGACCCCTTCTGTCTCAGCCTCCAGTATTTATGCTGCAGTAGTTTATGTGTCGGGGGGCTAGGGTCAGTTTGTTATATCTGGATTACTTCTCCTGTCTTATCCGGTGTCCTGTGTGAATTTAAGTATGCTCTCTCTAATTCTCTCTTTCTCTCTTTCTTTCTCTCTCTCGGAGGACCTGAGCCGTAGGACCATGCCCCAGGACTACCTGGCATGATCACTTCTTTGCTGTCCCCAGTCCACCTGGCCGTGCTGCTGCTCCAGTTTCAACTGTTCTGCCTGCGGCTATGGAATCCTGACCTGTTCACTGGACGTGCTACCTGTCCCAGACCTATTATTTGACCATGCTGGTAATTTGTTAACATTTGAACATCTTGTCCATGTTCTGTTATAATCTCCACCCGGCACAGCCAGAAGAGGACTGGCCACCCCTCATAGCCTGGTTCCTCTCTAGGCTTCTTCCTAGGTTTTGGCCTTTCTAGGGAGTTTTTCCTAGCCAACGTGCTTCAACACCTGCATTGCTTGCTGTTTGGGGTTTTAGGCTGGGTTTCTGTACAGCACTTTGAGATATCAGCTGATGTACGAAGGGCTATATAAATACTTTTGATTTGATTTGATTTGTGTTGGTGGTGCTCGTAAAATTCTACTTCAGAATTAGCAGAGAGCCCACGCTGGAAATGTGATGTATCTGTAGTGTATATTGTTCCACCCAATACGCCTTAAAATTAACCAAATAAAAAAGGTGAAAAGCATGTCAAACATTCTTCCTCACAATTAAGTTTCCATGTGAGAATTGCCATAACAATCTGAGATACAAAAAAAATGTTTCCTCTCCCGCTGCCGTGGAATGAAATGAAATGAATTTGTATTGGTAACATACACATATTTAGCAGAAGTTATTGTGGGTTTTGCTAAATGCTTTGCTAGCTCCAACAGTGCAGTAGTATCTAACAGTGCAGTAGCATCTAAAAACGATTCACAACAATACACACAAATCTAAAAGTAAAATAATGGAATTTAGAAATATATAAATATTACATTGAGCAATGTCAGTGGCATTGACGAAAATACAGTAGAATAGAATACAGTATATACAGTACATATGAGATGAGTAAAGCAGTATTTAAACATTATTTAAACATTATTAAAGTGACTAGTGTTCCATTATTAAAGTGGCTAGTAATTGCAAGTTACCTGTAACCAACACTCAGAGAAATCCCCGTTTTTGTGAATTATAAATGGGCGACGACAGGGCTGTTCTGACAACCAATATTTTTCCTTTATTATCTAATTTTTTAGGACAAAATATATTTAGCTGTTTTGTAAACAAAGACAAACTGAAGTTTGCTGCTTTCTTCTCCATTAGTTTGGTGCTGTGTTTGACCATGTAAACAGACTCCTGGCGAGGGAGCGCGGTGTAAATGAAACTCGTACAGTGAGCTTTAAAATGACACCAGAGAAAACTGCATGTGTTGTTTCAGTTTATAATATGCTGCTTCCTGTTATTAAAGAAGTGATTCAGGGTATTTCTTCCAGGCGTAAGGCACTAATAGGAATCCATTATCTCCACTAATGAGCAGTTTAAGAGGCTCTAGCCTCTCCCTGACCTCATGTCTCAAGTTCACATCTATCCATTGGCCAGGAATGTGACTAGTTGTCTTCTTATAGTAAAACAAGACTTTTACATGATCTGCTCGAAAGGCTGAAGTAATGGTTGGTGTTCATTGGATGCCAGATGTATATTAATTTACACTTTGCTTAATTTTTATCAGATGTATTTTTATCATGGTGTATTCTTATGGTTGAACTATTATTATCGATCTGCACATGCCTAAATCAAATTTTAAAAAGATGATCCACTAACTCCACATCTCCCCATTCTCAAACGTACCTGTCTGGCCAAACCTTGGGACACACCAACAGTAAGTGTCTAATCAACATGATGATCTCTGCGTGATTTACCTGCGATGGCTCACCCTCCTCTGTTTGAATCTTGCAGTGGAAACAGACTCATTAGCACCACAAAGTGCCAACATCTAAAAACCCAACCCAGAATAAAAGATGAAGTGCTTTTTAAAAAAACAGAGAGAGAACTTTCTCGCAAATATTTAAAATGGCTTCAAATCAAACATGGAACTGGTGGAAATGAAAGGCAGAGCAGACAGGGGGGCCTGATGAAACCAATTTGAAAGCTGTAATGCCACACCGTCGAACTAGAACAAACAACGTGAATAAACACATCTACAAAAGCTCCCAGTTATCAAAGAGTGGAGGGCTCCCTGAGGATCCATCAGCAGCCCCTCTGGATGGTGGACCAACTGCCAACCCAACCTCTACCTGCCGCCCTTCCTTTCAGGCAGTGGTGTAAAGTACTTCAGTAAAAATAATGTATCTGTACTTTACTTTACAATTTATATTTTTGGCAACTTTTCCTTTTCCTTCACTACATTCCTACAGAAAATAATGTACTTTTACTCCATACTCCATACATTTTCCCTGACACCCAGAAGTACTCGTTACTCTTTGAATGCTTAGCAGGACAGGAAATGGTCCAATTCACACACTTATCAAGAAAACATCCGTGGTCATCCCTACCTCCTCTGATCTGGCGGACTTGCTAAACACAAATGCTTCATTCGTAAATTATGTCTGTGTGTTGGAGAGTGCCCCTGGCTATCCGTAAATAAATCAATAAAACAAGAAAATGGTGACGTTTGGTTTTCTTAATATAAGGATTTTTTCATTATTTTGAAAAAATTTATACTTTTACTTTTGATACTTAAGTATATTTTAGCAATTACATTTCATTTTCATACTTAAGTAAATTTAAATCCAGATACTTTTAGTATTTTACACAAGTATTATTTTACTGGGTGACTTTCACTTTTACTTGAGTCATTTTCTATTAAGGCAACTTTACTTTTGACAATTGTGTACTTTTTCCACCTCTGCTTTCAGGCAGCAGTGTGCTGGGCTTTGCAACAACGACCACTACTGGTCCAGACTCCACACACAGAACTTAATGACAGGGACTCATTTGCACATAACAGGTAAGAAGTGGAAATACGTTCAGTATACAGCACATTTGACTTCTGTTCTTTTTCTCCAAGTGTTACAAATTGTTATAACTTTTTCCCTTATTGTGGTGAGACAGGTATCTTGTTGGAAACATTTGTAATGCTATATAATGCTATATTTTATACCTTTATTTAACTAGGCGAGTCAGTAAAGAACACATTTTTATTTTCAAAGACAGCCTAGGAACAGTGGGTTAACTGCCTGTTCAGGGGCAGAACGACAGATTTGTAACTTGTCAGCTCGGGGATGTGAACTTGCAACCTTTTGGTTACTAGTCCAACACTCTAACCACTAGGCTACCCTGCCACCAATTATATAATGCTATATAATGATATGTAATGCTATATAATGATATGTAATGCCATATAATGATATGTAATGCTATATAATGATATGTAATGCCATATAATGATATGTAATGCTATATAATGATATGTAATGCTATATAATGATATGTAATGCCATATAATGATATGTAATGCTATATAATGATATGTAATGCTATATAATGATATGTAATGCTATATAATGATATGTAATGCTATATAATGATATGTAATGATATGTAATGCTATTTAATGCTATATAATATTTATAAACACCCATGTCTAAAGTGTTGGCCAAGCACTTAAATAACTTTGAACAAAATAGATTTTTGTCATACTCATCGATCTTTCTCTACAACACTCGTTTTCTCATAACTATTATGAACATGAAATGATATCCAAATTCTTACATAAAAGCATTTCTCTTTCTCTTCTGATATGACTGGAGGTCTGTAGGACCCTTGAGAGGTGCTTTCCATTGCCTTTTCCCCTCTACCAATGTGATCCATTACAGTGTGTGGCATTACCCTCACCCAGAGCTGTGATTAATGTAGGAGTGATTCTGCCGCAAAAGTCATTTACATTCTAATCAATACCAAATGTGAATGCATGGGAGAGGGGGCAGGATCTCTGTCTCTCTCTATCTCTCCATCTCTCTCTCTCCTCACACACTCATGTATGAAGTGTCTATGTGCTTAACGTGGTCTCAGGGCAATTATTTTGTACGTAAATCTGTGACACTCCATTTAGTATGATATGTTAGGTTGCATTATGAATGGAATAGCAGTCAAACAATAGCATACGAATGAAAGAACATATAGTATCATACGTCTTACCTGGTCTTACAGTAGCATACGCGTGGCGCTGTATCACAACCGGATGTGATTGGTTGTCCCATAGCGTGGCACACAATTGGCCCAGCGTCATCTGTCTTTGGCCGGTGTAGTCCGTCATTGTAAATAAGAATTTGTTCTTAACTGACTTGCCTAGTTAGATAAAGGTTACATTTTAAAAAGTCCGTTATTATGCATCTTGGACGACGTATAGTATCATACGTCTTTCTCCGAGACCAGATTTCTTGTTGCGTAGTAACAACGAAGGAGAATTACGGGGAGAATCTACTTTGCTGGTCAGGTGAACTAACGACAAAAGTTAGGATCATTTATGTGAAAGGATAGGGGAACTAAAACAACAAAGTTGAGGGGAATTTACATATAGGGTTAGGTGAATTGGGTTAAGTTTAAAATAAGGGTTAGCTAAAATGCTACAGTTGTCCCTGACGCAACTCGAACACGTAACCTTTGGGTTGCTAGACGCCCACGAATCCTCCTTGACCAACCTCCCTACTTTCGTGTCTGTCTAAAGTAACTAGACCATTAGTAGGTATCATACATCATCTTGGAGGTGCTCAGAAATAAGTAAAGTATGTTTCGTATGTCTCAGAGGCCAGGCTGAAGTGCTATGAGCCAATGTCATCCTTCACAAAAACATAGAGATTTTAGTCCACTGGAAAATTCTACAGATAAAGGGTCAACAACGTGTCATCACAGAGAGGATAATATATAATATAAATAATACTCTATTCATAGGAAATGTAAGAAACATTATCCAGCGCACTGTTTTTTGATTGAAAGATATCCACTCCATTCACTCTACATCTTAAATTCAAAATCATTGAAATTGTTCCTATTTAGAAGTGGTTTCCCTTTCAAGAAGAGATAAGTGCCAGGTGCCTATGCTGAACCTGCACTCACGTACAATAGATGCTGAGGCATATTAGTCCTTAGTGTTTTTCTCTGGGAGAGGGTTTGGGGAGTTTGAGTGGTGAACCAGCTCGTTTGCTGGTTGAGGGGGGGGGGGGGGTGGCAGGGTGTTCCTATATGCCTACTCTCTGTCAGAGGAGTAATTGATGAGGTGTTGCAAAACTTCTGCCTGTGAGAGCTTCTTCCTAAAGAGTTGGGGCAAGAGGACAGAGCAGAGGTCAATTATTGCAGTTCTGAATGTAGAATTCAGCTAAGATCCACATTGCATTCCTCTGTCGCATGCACGCGCATACACGTAGAGAGTTCACTTTATAGAGATCATCATGCAGCATTGCAGTTCCAGCTTTGTAGTGTTGTTTAGACTCTCCAGCTTCTGTATATGCTGTTGACAGAGCTCTTTTATCTGTTTAGACTACATTCTTCCCACTGGGCACAGACACCAATTCAATCTGTATTCCACGTTGGTTCCACGTCATTTCACGACGTCGATTCAACCAGTGTGTGCCCAGTGGGTTGGGCCCTGCTCTGCCGGCACTATTGAAAATGACATCTTCGCATTTGAGGAGGATTATAAATATACAAAGAAACATGCTTTGTCTCCACAGTACACAGGCCGATTGTAAACGGCTCCGTTACCGAAACAAGACATTCCTTCATCTGACTTCACAGCATGACTGATGAGATCAGCGGGCTAGCTAGTGTTAGCGTCTCAACTGTGGCACATGTAGGTGGATGCAGACATAAACCCAGGCTCTGTGGTGTTGCATGCTCCTTCTAATTATCCAATCTCTCTCTCTCTCTCTCTTTCTCTCTCCCCCCCCCCCCCCTCTCTCTAGCACACCTGCTGTAT
Source organism: Oncorhynchus nerka (assembly GCF_034236695.1). Lineage (NCBI taxonomy): Eukaryota > Metazoa > Chordata > Actinopteri > Salmoniformes > Salmonidae > Oncorhynchus > Oncorhynchus nerka. The sequence continues at coordinate 23,996,318 of NC_088414.1, forward strand.
CGACAACTGACATTTACTCCTGAGGTGCTGACCTGTTACACCCTCTACAACACATATGTCAGAGTCAAGGCCCGCGGGCCACATCCGGCCCGCAAGAAGGTTTTTTACGGCCCCTGGGATGATCTTGATTTATTATTAGAACCGGCCCGCAGCAAGCCGGCAGCCCGCAGATCTTTTACACGCACCAATACTACATTTCCCACAATGCAAAGGTGACGCACCGAGCAGTAGGCTGCTTCATTTCAATATTTATTGGCACAGCAGTCGTCAGCATCACAGTAAAATTAACTTTCAGATACCCATCAAAAATGGCAAAACGGAAGGTGGATACTGAGAACCGGGGGTTTCAAACAAGGTGGGAGTCGGAGTATATGTTCACGAAGGTAGCTGGAAAACCTGTGTGTCTTCTGTGTGGAGAAAGTGTGGCGGTACTGAAAGAGTATAATCTGAGACGACATTATGAAACGAAACACGCGGACAAAAACAAGAATATGGACATGGAACAAAGGCTACAAAAGGCAGAGGAATTAAAACGAGGCCTCAAATCTCGACAGGCTCTGTTCAAAAAAGCCAAATCACAAGGCCAGGCTGCTGTCAAGGCCAGTTTTATTTTGGCAGAAGAGATCGCTAAATCAGCCCGGCCATTTACGGAGGGGGATTTCATCAAAAACTGCATGATTAAAGTTTGTGACGAAGTTTGCCCAGAAAAAAGGCAACTCTTTTTAAATGTGAGTCTGAGCAGAAACACCATTGCCGAGAGAGTAGACCAGTTGTCCATCAATCTAAAAGAGCAGCTTGTGAAAAAGGGAAAAGATTTTATTGCATATTCCTTGGCTGTGGATGAGAGCACCGACATTTCTGACATTGCCCAGTTGTCAATTTTCATCCGCGGAGTGGACTCCAACCTAAGCGTGACAGAGGAGTTTTTGGCTTTACGTCCTATGCATGGCACAACTACGGGGCATGATTTGTATGAAGAGGTGTCAAGATGTGTAAATGAGATGGAGCTGCCTTGGGAAAAACTCGTGGGTTTGACAACCGACGGAGCACCTGCGATGTGTGGACACAGGAGCGGACTGGTGGCGAAGATACGGGAAAAGATGCAAGAGGAAAACGCGACAGGTGAGCTGACAGCTTATCATTGTATCATACACCAGGAAGCGTTGTGCGGTAAAGCCTTGAAAATGGAGCATGTAATGAGCATCATCACGCGCACAGTTAACTTTATCAGAGCCAAAGGTTTGAATCACCGCCAGTTCAAGGCATTTCTGACGGAGTTAGAAACGGAGCATGGTGATTTGCCTTATCACACAGAGGTGCGATGGCTAAGCCAGGGAAAGGTGCTTCAAAGATGTTTCGAGCTTCGTGAGGAGATTTGTCTGTTCTTGGACAGCAAAGGGAAAGACACAACACAACTCCGAGACGAAATGTTTCTGTGTGAAATGGCTTTTCTGTGTGACATTACGAGTCATCTGAATGCAATAAACTTGCAGCTGCAGGGTCGGGATCGTGTCATCTCTGATATGTACAGTACAGTGAAGGCATTTAAAACCAAACTGACTCTGTGGGAGACGCAGATGCGGAAAGAAAATTTGAGCCACTTTCCCAGCTGCCAGACCATGAAAGAGAAGCTCTCTACCAGTGCGTTCCCGAGCACACAGTTGGCTGATAAAATAGGTATGCTTGCCGCTGACTTTCGACGCCGATTTGCTGACTTTGAAGCACAAAAAAGCAGGTTGGAACTGCTCGGTAACCCATTTGCTGTTGACGTGGAAAGCTCACCACCAAACCTCCAAATGGAGTTGATTGACCTCCAATGCAATGATGCACTGAGGGCAAAATATGCGGCAGTGGGTGCTGCGGAGTTCGCCCGTTTCCTCCCCGGCACAATGCCCCAGCTGCGCATCCAGGCTGCTCAAACGTTGTCTATGTTTGGCAGCACATACCTGTGTGAACAACTGTTTTCTTTGATGAACCTGAACAAAACATCACACAGAAGTCGACTTACTGCTGAACACCTCCACTCAATTCTGAGGATTTCTTCAGCTCAGAGCCTTACCCCGAACATTGATGAACTTGTGGAAAAGATGGGACACCACCAAGTATCACCCTCAACCTCAAACAAGTGAACATTACTGTGCAATCACATATTTAGAGTTTTTACTCAGTTCAAGTTTAAAAGTTAAAATTTAATATTTGTTTTCACTGCATGTTACTTCTCCTTAAACAAAGTGTTGTTTTTGATTAATAGATTTTTGCACTTTATTTTTTTGTATTTCAATCCAATTATATTTTAAAAATATTTCAGTTGAGTGGATGATAGAAAATTGCTATTATTGTTTTTTCTTTGAAGTAAATTTAGCCCACTTTTGCTAAAATAGAAAATATAGTCTACTGATGGTGCCTTGAATACCGGTTTCTTTCATTTAATGTTCATGTTATGGGGATATTTATATAAAGGAAATTTGTCTTTTGTGTCTGTTGAAAATTAAAGATTACTGACAGAGCCATAAGAAAATATTGCTTTATTTATCTGATCATATTGTAATATATTTGTTAGGTTTTCAGTAGGTTCAATTAGGTTCACTAGACTATATGCGTCATTTAAAAATTTTTCAATGAACATTCGAACAGTCCGGCCCTCGTCTTGTAGCTGATTTTTTTATTTGGCCCTCCGTCCATTTGACTTTGACACCCCTGCTCTACAACCACTGTGATTGTTATTTCACCCCGTTGGTCATCTATGAACGTTTGAACATCCTGACAAACGATCTGGCCTTAATTGCCATGTACTCTTATAATCCACCTGGCACTGCCAGAAGAGGACTGATCACCCCTCAGAGCCTGGTTCCTTGGTTCTTCCTAGGTTCCTGCCTTTCTAGAGAGTTTTTCCTAGCCACCCTGCTTCTACATCTGCATTGCTTGCTGTTTGGGGTTTTAGGCTGGGTTTCTGTATAAGCACATTGTGACATCTGCTGATGTAGAAAGGGCTTTATAAATACATTTAATTTCATTTGATTTGATACCCTGCTTGTGATTTCATCTCTTCAAGGGCACTCGTTATGCTGAGGGAGGGGCCAATGTCACCTCCATCCTCAGCACAGAAAAGGAAACATTTAGAGAGAGGGTTGTGCCTGTATTTTGCTGTGGTTGTTGGGGTTGCATGAGGTGGGGGGGTGGTTGAAAAGAAATGACAAAATAACTTCATCAAAGCCAGATGGGTCGATCGCTGTAGCAAGAGGGTGTGTGTGTTTTCAGGGGAGGTTGGCTGAGGAGGCAGCCGCTGTTGTGCTGTTGTGTTCTTGTACTCCTTAGGACCCAGGGGAATCTCTGTTTTTCTGACATCTCTCTCTCTCTCTCTCTCTCTCTCTCTCTCTCTCTCTCTCTCTCTCTCTCTCTCTCTCTCCTTAATACTCTCCTATGTTCTTTGATCTGCTCTGCTCCTCTGTTTGGCACCAGCTGTTTGCCTCCTCCTGTGAGAAGATCCCTGCACATGCTGGAAAAATTACAGAATTAAGGCTGCAGAACAAACACAGCAACAAAGACCAAACAGGCTGGCGGTCCATGAGATAGTTCTTCATCTGTTTTGAAAACAGATAAAAAGATAAACAGTCGGCAGAATAGAAAAAAGGAAGAGGTCTGTTCAAGGCAATTAAACATTGGGACATTAAATCCAGAAAGACTTTGAATCCAGTTGATGTATCTTTTATTAAAGCATCACAATAGGGCTTAAATACACCTTGCATATATTCCTGTGGTATATATTCTGTATTATTGCTCCATGTTTCTGCATGCCCTATTCAATCAAAATCAGTTAACTTAAAACACCATTGTCACACACACACCTACACACATGCACATGACAGACGTGTGGCTCAGTTGGTAGAGCATGGCGCTTGCCACGCCAGGGTAATGGGTTTGATTCCCACAGGGGAGCAGCACGGGAAAGAGTGCAGAAATTTATCAACTCACTACTGTAAGACTCTCTGGATAAGAACGTCTGCTAAATTGAAAATATCCATTTTTATGTGAGATCACATACAGTGGAAGAGGAGACGAGGAGAGATTTGGCACCTGTGTGATTTGTTAGCTCCTGAGGTGTTTTTCTCCCTCTATCTATCCCTCACCCTCTCTTCTTCTCCTGAGCACCTAGCTTCTCATAGCAGCACCATGACAGGAAGGAGGTTTTTCTTGGCAGCGTCTCCTCCTCTCTCTCAGCAAAACAGGCTTCAGTCCGCTGCACTGGCCAGCTAGCACAAGCCTGTCAGGGGCCCAACTCTCTCCCTCTCTCCCTCTGTCCCCCTTCTCATTCTCTCTCAATATCACTGTCAATATGTCTCTCTTGTCAACTTTTATACTTCCTCTTTGCTCACACTTTCATTACCGTTCGTTCAGCTTCACTCAATTCTCATTCCGTCTATCCAGGTCCGTGTTCCTCCCCATCATCATACTGTAGCATCAGAATCGCTACACGGTCACTTTCTGTGGGAGCGTTCTGCACTTTAAAAAAAAAAATGTGCAAGTCACCAGATTCACAAAGAAGCTACTCTTTCATTTCCTGTTTTCCTTCTCTTACTCTGCCTCTCTATCTGTGACTGTAGTGGTGTGTGTCCTCTCTCTCTCTCCCCCACTGCTCTGCTCTGTGCTGGAGTGGACCTAAGCCTTCAGAGAGGCTCCTGTCCTGCCTGACTCACAGAGAGATGGCTGGGAGGGTGTTTGGAAAACAGCTAACTGGTGACAGATTAAGAGATTTGGGAGGTAAGCGTCCCACAGAGGAAGTGCCCCCAGTCATGGATATGCTGTCATTGCCGTTATTCATAAATATATAAGGGATTGAATCAGCTAAATTAGCGAAAGTTCTACCCCATTTTACAAAGCAAGCGTTTGTCCAACATCACCCCTCCCTAAACCTGGGAAACTACGCTATTGATGGAATTTTTTTGCCTGACCAAGTCCAAACTAGGTTGTAACAAGGGCTGATGGATGATTTGAACATAAACAGTAAAACCTGCAGATGATGTACACTACTTGACTAAGATTAAGAGATTTTAAATAGTCTGAGGTCCGGGTATCCGGTTGGACGTAAAAAAAAAAGTGCAAAATTAATTGTGCGGAAATTGTTTAATGCTGAACTCCTACATAAACAGAAATGACTCCTATATAAACAGAAATGACTCCTACATAAACAGAAATGACTCCTATGTAAACAGAAATGACTCCTATAAAAACGGAAATGACTCCTACATAAACAGAAATGACTCCTATATAAACAGAAATGACTCCTACATAAACAGAAATTACTCCTATATAAACAGAAATGACTCCTATATAAACAGAAAGGACTCCTATATAAACAGAAATGTCTCCTATATAAACAGAAATTACTCCTATATAAACAGAAATGACTCCTATATAAACAGAAATGACTCCTATATGAACAGAAATGACTCCTATATGAACAGAAATGACTCCTATATAAACAGAAATGACTCCTATATAAACAGAAATGACTCCTATATGAACAGAAATGACTCCTACATAAACAGAAATGACTCATATATAAACAGAAATGACTCCTACATAAACAGAAATGACTCCTATATAAACAGAAATGACTCCTATATGAACAGAAATGACTCCTACATAAACAGAAATGACTCCTACATAAACAGAAATGACTCCTATATAAACAGAAATGACTCCTACATAAACAGAAATGACTCCTATATAAACAGAAATGACTCCTATATAAACAGAAATGACTCCTATATGAACAGAAATGACTCCTATATGAACAGAAATGACTCCTATATGAACAGAAATGACTTCTACATAAACAGAAATGACTCCTATATAAGCATAAATGACAAAGAGAGATGAGAGAATCTACATGAAACTACACCCTGTCTAGGCCTACATAATATCAACAGACGTAAACATGTATGTGGGGGAGGAGATTTAAGGACATGAGCTGAGACCATTTGGAGAACCATTTGTAGTTCATTACAGATATAGTATCTTAATTTGACCAGTTTCTCACAGCAGGATAATAGTCCTGCAGCAACGGGAAATGTGGATTATTCCGTGGATTATAGTGAATGGACATTTTTGTAGGGGTTCATGTTAGGGCAAATGAAGTTTGACATTTTAGTAGAAAATACAAACTTTAGAAGCCTTTCTGTACCTAGAATACAGTACAAGTTTGCATTTCCTGCAACAATAGGGGGATGAAATTAAGATCCTACAACTGTATCTTCATTAAGAGTTGATGTTCAGTAGACTCACTGTGATGGGCCTGTTGGAAAATGAAAGTTTCACAGCACTTTGGAAGATGTTACATTTGAATCTGGAAAGGTCTAGACTTCTAGTTCCACTACTGGAATGCCCTGACTGAGCCCCTAGAGAGAGAACATCTGTGCCGGGTGTCCGGACCAAGGCACAGCGTGATCGGAGTTCCACATCTTTATTAAACGTGAAACTTCTCAACAAAAACAATAAACAAGCAACGGAACGTGAAGTAACGTAGTGCAACAAGCACATACACAAACAATATCCCACAAATGCAGGTGGGAACAGGGACACCTTAAGTATGATCCCCAATTAGAGACAACAATAATCAGCTGCCTCTAATTGGGAACCATACTCAATCCCAAACATAGAAATCAATCGACAGAACACCACCTAGTCACGCCCTGACCTACAACATCCTAGACAACCAAGGGCTCTTTATGGTCAGGGTGTGACAGTACCCCCCCCCCCAAAAAAAAGGTGTGGACTCTGGCCGTAAAACCTGAAACCAAATGGGGAGGGTAGGGGGGGATGACTTGCGTCGGTGGCGGTTCCGGAGCGGGTCGTAGCTCCCGCCCAGACCCCGGATCCGGCCATGGCTGGACTGGGCATCGGCGCAGAGGAATGCTCTGGCCTTGGAGCGGTACTGGATGCCGTGCCTGGACTGGGCACCGGCGCAGAGGAATGCTCCGGCCATGGAGCTGGACTGGACGCCGTGCCTGGACTGGGCATCGGCGCAGAGGAATGCTCCGGCCTTGGAGCGGTACTGGATGCCGTGCCTGGACTGGGCACCGGCGCAGAGGAAGGCTCCGGCCATGGAGCTGGACTGGACGCCGTGCCTGGACTGGACACCGGCGCAGAGGAAGGCTCCGGCCATGGAGCTGGACTGGACGCCGTACCTGGGCACCGGCGCAGAGGAAGGCTCCTGCCATGGAGCGGGACTGGACGCTGTGCCTGGACAGGACACCGGCGCAGAGGAAGGCTCCTGCCATGTAGCGGGACTGGACGTCGTGCCTGGACGCCGTGCCTGGAATGGGAACTGGCGCAGAGGAAGGCTCCTGCCATGGAGCGGGACTGGACGCTGTGCCTGGACGCCGTGCCTGGAATGGGAACTGGCACAGAGGAAGGCTCCTGCCATGGAGCGGGACTGGACGCTGTGCCTGGACTGGGAAACTGCGCAGAGGAAGACTCCTGCCATGTAGCGGGACTGGACGCCGTGACTGGACGCCGTGCCTGGAATGGGAATTGGCGCAGAGGAAGGCTCCTGCCATGGAGTGGGACTGGACGCTGTGCCTGGACTGAGCACCTGCACAGAGGAAGGCTCTGGCCTTGGAGCGGGACTGGACACCATGCCTGGACTGGGCACCGGCGCAGAGGAAGACTCCTGCCATGGAGCGAGACTGGATGCCGTGCCTGGACTGGGCATCGGCGCAGGTTGCACCAGACTGATGACACGCTCCTCAGGTCGAGTGCGTGGAGCCGGCACAGGATGCTGCGGGCTGGGGAGGCGCACTGGAGGCCTGGTGCGTGGAGCCGGCACATGTGTCACCGGACTGATGGCACGCTACTCAGGGTGTGTGCGGGGAGCCGGGACAGGATGTACCGGGCTGCGGAGGTGCACTGGAGGCCTGGTGCATGGAGCCGGCACAGGTGGCACCGGACTGGTGACACGAACTTCAGGGTGAGTGCGGGGAGCTGGCACTGGACGTACCGGACTGGGGAGGCACACTGGAGGCCTGGTGCATGGAGCTGGCACAGGTGGCACCGGAGTGGTGACACGAACTTCAGGGTGAGTGCGGGGAGCTGGCACTGGACGTACCGGGCTGGGGAGGCACACTGGAGGCCTGGTGCGTGGAGCCAGCACAGATGGCACCGGACTGATCTACGCTCCTCAGGGCGAGTGCGGGGAGCCGGCACAGGACTTCCGGGCTGGGGAGGCACACTGGAGGTGCGTTTTGTTGCCAACCTATTTTGCTACCTGACAACTTTACGGTTTTCACTTTTTAATTACCGTTCATATATTTATTTATTTTTTCCTCAACTTTTTCACTCCGGACGCTTTATCTGGACACGATTCGTCAGGACCTCCAACAGCCGAAGCTAAGTAGTAACATTAACATGATGCCTTCTAATTGCAGCCGCTGTGCTCGCCTTACGGCGAGGATAGCTGTACTGCAAGCCCAGCTTCAGACGCAATCGTTAGGCAAGGGTAATTTCAGTGTAGGAAAGGATGAAACAGCGTCTGTGCCACCAGTAAGTACAGATAGTAGTATAAATCCCCTGGCACAGTCCCCGCAGCCGGACAATTTTCTCACGGTTTCTGGAAGGAAATGCTGTAGGAACGCTCAACCGGTGTCGCTCATTCAGCCGACAGAAACTTTCAACCGGTTTTCCCCATTAAGCAGCGGGTCGGTGTCAGAGGCCGAGTCTTCTCTGGTCTCTACTCCTCCCGTTACGGGGTCTGAGACGCCGAAGCTTCCCACCATTAGCTCTGACAAATTGAAAACTCTAGTCATTGGCGACTCCATTACCCGCAGTATTAGACTTAAAGTGAATCATCCAGCGATCATACACTGTTTACCAGGGGGCAGGGCTACCGACGTTAAGGCTAATCTGAAGATGGTGCTGGCTAAAGCTAAAACTGGCGAGTGTAGAGAGTATAGAGATATTGTTATCCACGTCGGCACCAACGATGTTAGGATGAAACAGTCAGAGATCACCAAGCGCAACATAGCTTCTGCGTGCATATCAGCTAGAAAGATGTGTCGGCATCGAGTAATTGTCTTTGGCCCCCTCCCAGTTAGGGGGAGTGATGAGCTCTACAGCAGAGTCTCACAACTCAATCGCTGGTTGAAAACTGTTTTCTGCCCCTCCCAAAAGATAGAATTTGTAGATAATTGGCCCTCTTTCTGGGACTCACCCACAAACAGGACCAAGCCTGACCTGCTGAGGAGTGACAGACTCCATCCTAGCTGGAGGGGTGCTCTCATCTTATCTACCAACATAGACAGGTCTCTAACTCCTCTAGCTCCACAATGAAATAGGGTGCAGGCCAGGCAGCAGGCTATTAGCCAGCCTGAAATCATAGTGGAGTCTGCCACTAGCATAGTCAGTGTAGTCAGCTCAGCTATCACCATTGAGACCGTGTCTGTGCCACGACCTAGGTTGGGCAAAACTAAACATGGCGGTGTTCGCCTTAGCAATCTCACTAGGATAAAGACCACCTCCATTCCTGTCATTACTGAAAGAGATCATGATACCTCACATCTCAAAATAGGGCTACTTAATGTTAGATCCCTTACTTCAAAGGCAATTATAGTCAATGAACTAATCACTGATCATAATCTTGATGTGATTGGCCTGACTGAAACATGGCTTAAGCCTGATGAATTTACTGTGTTAAATGAGGCCTCACCTCCTGGCTACACTAGTGACCATATCCCCGGTGCATCCCGCAAAGGCGGAGGTGTTGCTAACATTTACGATAGCAAATTTCAATTTACAAAAAAAAAAATGACGTTTTCGTCTTTTGAGCTTCTAGTCATGAAATCTATGCAGCCTACTCAATCACTTTTTATAGCTACTGTTTACAGGCCTCCTGGGCCATATACAGCGTTTCTCACTGAGTTCCCTGAATTCCTATCGGACCTTGTAGTCATTGCAGATAATATTCTAATCTTTGGTGACTTTAATATTCACATGGAAAAGTCCACAGACCCACTCCAAAAGGCTTTCGGAGCCATCATCGACTCAGTGGGTTTTGTCCAACATGTCTCTGGACCCACTCACTGTCACAGTCATACGCTGGACCTAGTTTTGTCCTATGGAATAAATGTTGTGGATCTTAATGTTTTTCCTCATAATCCTGGACTATCGGACCACCATTTTATTACGTTTGCAATTGCAACAAATAATCTGCTCAGACCCCAACCAAGGAACATCAAAAGTCGTGCTATAAATTCACAGACAACACAAAGATTCCTTGATGCCCTTCCAGACTCCCTCTGCCTACCCAAGGACGCCAGAGGACAAAAATCTGTTAACCACCTAACTGAGGATCTCAATTTAACCTTGCGCAATACCTAGATGCAGTTGCACCCCTAAAAACTAAAAAAATGTCTCATAAGAAACTAGCTCCCTGGTACACAGAAAATACCCGAGCTCTGAAGCAAGCTTCCAGAAAATTGGAACGGAAATGGCGCCACACCAAACTGGAAGTCTTCCGACTAGCTTGGAAGGACGGTACCGTGCAGTACCGAAGAGCCCTTACTGCTGCTCGATCATCCTATTTTTCTAACTTAATTGAGGAAAATAAGAACAATCCGAAATTCCTTTTTGATACTGTCGCAAAGCTAACTAAAAAGCAGCATTCCCCAAGAGAGGATGACTTTCACTTTAGCAGTGATAAATTCATGAACTTCTTTGAGGAAAAGATTATGATTATTAGAAAGCAAGTTACGGACTCCTCTTTAAACCTGCGTATTCCTCCAAACCTCAGTTGTCCTGAGTCTGCACAACTCTGCCAGGACCTAGGATCAAGAGAGACGCTCAAGTCTTTTAGTACTATATCTCTTGACACAATGATGAAAATAATCATGGCCTCTAAACCTTCAAGCTGCATACTGGACCCTATTCCAACTAAACTACTGAAAGAGCTGCTTCCTGTGCTTGGCCCTCCTATGTTGAACATAATAAACGGCTCTCTATCCACTGGATGTGTACCAAACTCACTAAAAGTGGCAGTAATAAAGCCTCTCTTGAAAAAGCCAAACCTTGACCCAGAAAATATAAAAAACTATCGGCCTATATCGAATCTTCCATTCCTCTCAAAAATTTTAGAGAAGGCTGTTGCGCAGCAACTCACTGCCTTCCTGAAGACAAACAATGTATACGAAATGCTTCAGTCTGGTTTTAGACCCCATCATAGCACTGAGACGGCACTTGTGAAGGTGGTAAATGACATTTTAATGGCATCGGACCGAGGCTCTGCATCTGTCCTCGTGCTCCTAGACCTTAGTGCTGCTTTTGATACGATCGATCACCACATTCTTTTGGAGAGATTGGAAACCCAAATTGGTCTACACGGACATGTTCTGGCCTGGTTTAGATCTTATCTGTCGGAAAGATATCAGTTTGTCTCTGTGAATGGTTTGTCCTCTGACAAATCAACTGTAAATTTCGGTGTTCCTCAAGGTTCTGTTTTAGGACCACTATTGTTTTCACTATATATTTTACCTCTTGGGGATGTTATTCGAAAACATAATGTAAACTTTCACTGCTATGCGGATGACACACAGCTGTACATTTCAATGAAACATGGTGAAGCCCCAAAATTGCCCTCGCTAGAAGCATGTGTTTCAGACATAAGGAAGTGGATGGCTGCAAACTTTCTACTATTAAACTCGGACAAAACAGAGATGCTTGTTCTAGGTCCCAAGAAACAAAGAGATCTTCTGTTGAATCTGACAATTAATCTTAATAGTTGTACAGTCGTCTCAAATAAAACTGTGAAGGACCTCGGCGTTACTCTGGACCCTGATTTCTCTTTTGAAGAACATATCAAGACCATTTCGAGGACAGCTTTTTTCCATCTACGTAACATTGCAAAAATCAGAAACTTTCTGTCCAAAAATGATGCAGAAAAATGTATCCATGCTTTTGTCACTTCTAGGTTAGACTACTGCAATGCTCTATTTTCCGGCTACCTGGATAAAGCACTAAATAAACTTCAGTTAGTGCTAAATACGGCTGCTAGAATCCTGACTAGAACCAAAAAATTTGATCATATTACTCCAGTGCTAGCCTCTCTACACTGGCTTCCTGTCAAAGCAAGGGCTGATTTCAAGGTTTTACTGCTAACCTACAAAGCATTACATGGGCTTGCTCCTACCTATCTCTCTGATTTGGTCCTGCCGTACATACCTACACGTACGCTACGGTCACAAGACGCAGGCCTCCTAATTGTCCCTAGAATTTCTAAGCAAACAGCTGGAGGCAGGGCTTTCTCCTATAGAGCTCCAATTTTATGGAACGGTCTGCCTACCCATGTCAGAGACGCAAACTCGGTCTCAACCTTTAAGTCTTTACTGAAGACTCATCTCTTCAGTGGGTCATATGATTGAGTGTAGTCTGGCTCAGGAGTGGGAAGGTGAACGGAAAGGCTCTGGAGCAACGAACCGCCCTTGCTGTCTCTGCCTGGCCGGTTCCCCTCTTTCCACTGGGATTCTCTGCCTCTACTCTGTTACGGGGGCTGAGTCACTGGCTTACTGGGGCTCTCTCATGCCGTCCCTGGGGGGGGTGCGTCACCTGGGTGGGTTGATTCATTGTTGTGGTCAGCCTGTCTGGGTTGGCGCCCCCCCCCCCTTGGGTTGTGCCGTGGCGGAGATCTTTGTGGGCTATACTCGGCCTTGTCTCAGGATGGTAAGTTGGTGGTTGAAGATATCCCTCTAGTGGTGTGGGGGCTGTGCTTTGGCAAAGTGGGTGGGGTTATATCCTTCCTGTTTGGCCCTGTCCGGGGTGTCCTCGGATGGGGCCACAGTGTCTCCTGACCCCTCCTGTCTCAGCCTCCAGTATTTATGCTGCAGTAGTTTATGTGTCGGGGGCTAGGGTCAGTTTGTTATATCTGGAGTACTTCTCCTGTCCTATTCGGTGTCCTGTGTGAATCTAAGTGTGCGTTCTCTAATTCTCTCCTTCTCTCTTTCTTTTCTCTCTCGGAGGACCTGAGCCCTAGGACCATGCCCCAGGACTACCTGACATGATGACTCCTTGCTGTCCCCAGTCCACCTGGCCATGCTGCTGCTCCAGTTTCAACTGGCCTGGGCCCTAGGACCATGTCCCAGGACTACCTGACATGATGACTCCTTGCTGTCCCCAGTCCACCTGGCCATGCTGCTGCTCCAGTTTCAACTGTTCTGCCTTACTATTATTCAACCATGCTGGTCATTTATGAACATTTGAACATCTTGGCCACGTTCTGTTATAATCTCCACCCGGCACAGCCAGAAGAGGACTGGCCACCCCACATATGCTCTCTCTAATTCTCTCTTTCTTTCTCTCTCTCGGAGGACCTGAGCCCTAGGACCGTGCCCCAGGACTACCTGACATGATGACTCCTTGCTGTCCCCAGTCCACCTGACTGTGCTGCTGCTCCAGTTTCAACTGTTCTGCCTTATTATTATTCGACCATGCTGGTCATTTATGAACATTTGAACATCTTGGTCATGTTCTGTTATAATCTCTACCCGGCACAGCCAGAAGAGGACTGGCCACCCCACATAGCCTGGTTCCTCTCTAGGTTTCTTCCTAGGTTTTGGCCTTTCTAGGGAGTTTTTCCTAGCCACCGTGCTTTTACACCTGCATTGTTTGCTGTTTGGGGTTTTAGGCTGGGTTTCTGTACAGCACTTTGAGATATCAGCTGATGTACGAAGGGCTATATAAATAAATTTGATTTGATTTGAGGCCAGATGCGTGAAGCTGGTACAGGTTTCATCAGACTGCTGACAGGCTCTTCAGGTCGAATGTTGTGCAGAATATACCTGACCAACATCTCTCTCCTTTCTCTCTCCCACTTCCAGATTTCCCACTTCCTGGTTGGATTTTTCTCAGGTTTTCGCCTGCCATATAAGTTATTTTATACCCACAGACATCATTCAAACAGTTTTAGAAACTTCAGAGTGTGTTCTATCCAATACTAATAATAATATGCATATATTAGCATCTGGGACAGAGTAGGAAGCGGTTCACTCTGGGCACGCTATTCATCCAAAAGTGAAAATGCTGCCTCCATTCCCAAAAAGGTTCAAGTCCTTTTAGCTCTAAATACATATCACATTGCATCCTAAAGCGATGAATAATTGTATATGTTTTTAATGGATTACATATTTCACAAAAGTCATCGCTGTTTCAAGTTTCCGGGTGTTTCTGAGTGCTTGATGAGCGATAGGACTGCAACTCCTAAATGGATAAAAGCATTTAAAGAAGGTGTCTCTGATATAGAGGAAACTAGATCAAACAAATGTTGTTTAGAGTAAAATTATGGGAAAATGTCGGATAGAAAAGGAAGAGTCGTAGATGTTTAATTTTTTACATTGGGAGGGAAATCAGACTTGGCGTTGTTCAGGTTTTCTTCTAAAAAGACCTACCTGACAAACATTTTGATTTGATTTATTAGGAACCCCATTAGCCATCGCCAATGGCGACAGCTAGTCTTACTGACATCCTACCAGTGGAGGCTGCTGAGGGGAAGAAGGCTTGTCATAATATCTGGAACGGCGCAAATGGAATGGCATCAAACAAATGGTAACCATGTGTGTGGTGTATTTGATACCATTCCACCTATTCAGCTCGAGCCATTACCACAAGCCCGTCCTCCCCAATTAAGGTGCCACCAACCTCCTGTGGGTCCAACACATATAACGAAAAAGACATTACAGACCGTAGATTCTGTATTGGATAATTAGTTCTTCCTCCCACAAAGGTACTGAGCCATTTATCGTCCAACTGTCTGGTACATTGGTTATATTTACTAACTATATATATCCCTGCTCTTATCTTTAATGGTTATAACAAACAGGAAATCACTCAGCTTTTAAGTATAATAGTAGGTAATGATTACACAGGATGCAGACACTGTTGAAAACCTAGGCTAAAGGGTACATCGTCTGAAGTCAGAGCGAGACAGAAGCTGAGTCAGAGAGCCGTAGAAAATGTTAGTGGTTGGTCTCAGTGAAAATATGAACTGACCTCTCTATCTGGGACTGAGGAGTAGTGCCCTGCTTTCCATCTTGAGTTATAAGCATGCACCACCTGTATCAACCATCCTTGAATACCTAAGAATACCCTCCTTACCATGAGGCAACATACAGATGCTGGATCTTAACTTGATCCCTCTTTTGTCGCAGAGAATTTTCCTGCTGCATCAGGATATTCATATGAGCTTCATGAGTCCCTGAAAAAGAGCAGTTCTCTTTCTCTCCATGTGGGGGTAGTCGAGTCATTGGGATCAGGGCTTGCTATCAAAATAATATTCTCTCTCATTTGCTCAAATGCTAGGTCTAGATCCCATTACTGCAACATTCAAATGTATTTGAAATGCAGCCGTACACATCAACAACTGTCGTTTTAGCTTAATAACACAAGATAGATATTGGTTACCACTAGATTACAACATACAAGTGTCAAGGGTATGCTAAGATAAAAATGTAGTTTAATTGTGGCCTGGGACGGTCTGACGGTTAGGGTAGCTGCTTTCAGCGTGCACATATAGTCCTACTGTGTCAGAGTATGTTCACTTCTGGCCCACCCCTCCCAGGCACAAATAACTCAACCCCCTTGATTTATTTACACGTTTCAAATACGGACAGTCCAGGGATATTTTACCCCGATCTTGATAAGAAATGGCCATACCAGACGTTTTTGGATAACATAACTAGGAAACGAATAGAATACTACCAAAATGCTACACCAACATTAGTTTCCATTCGTACAAAGTGTTGGGTAAATTGCCACAGTTAAGTGGCAGAGCGTGGCAAATGTTTATTAAGCCTTTGCAGAAGGCAGGAATCGTGATCACAGGCAGACAATGGTCAAACACAGGTAGGTAGTCAAAAACACACAGAAAGAACTGAACTAAATAGGGAGCTGATGAGCCCAGGTGAGAAACGAATACAGGTGAAATCAATGAACAAAAATGAAAGACAGGGCTACCTTCCAGAACACAAAGAAACAGGGCTACGTTCAAGAACACAAAGAAACAGGGCTACGTTCCAGAACACAAAGAAACAGGGCTACGTTCCAGAACACAAAGAAACAGGGCTACGTTCCAGAACACAAAGAAACAGGGCTACGTTCCAGAACACAAAGAAACAGGGCTACCTTCCAGAACACAAAGAAACAGGGCTACCTTCCAGAACACAAAGAAACAGGGCTACGTTCCAGAACACAAAGAAACAGGGCTACGTTCAAGAACACAAAGAAACAGGGCTACGTTCAAGAACACAAAGAAACAGGGCTACGTTCAAGAACACAAAGAAACAGGGCTACGTTCCAGAACACAAAGAAACAGGGCTACGTTCCAGAACACAAAGAAACAGGGCTACGTTCCAGAACACAAAGAGACAGGGCTACGTTCAAGAACACAAAGAAACAGGGCTACCTTCCAGAACACAAAGAAACAGGGCTACCTTCCAGAACACAAAGAAACAGGGCTACGTTCCAGAACACAAAGAAACAGGGCTACGTTCAAGAACACAAAGAAACAGGGCTACGTTCAAGAACACAAAGAAACAGGGCTACGTTCCAGAACACAAAGAAACAGGGCTACGTTCCAGAACACAAAGAGACAGGGCTACGTTCAAGAACACAAAGAAACAGGGCTACGTTCAAGAACACAAAGAAACAGGGCTACGTTCAAGAACACAAAGAAACAGGGCTACGTTCAAGAACACAAAGAAAAAGAACACCAGGTTGATTAAGAAAAGAAAAGCAGAACTTTACAGTAGGTTTGCCATGGTAAACAATTAAATACTTTATTTCTATTCTACGGAATGCTTGTCAAATAGCTCAATTGCCCATAGTCTGTTCAAAAAGGAATACATTGTTCAGATTATTGTTCAGATGATTTCATTGAACTTATAAATGTTTCTTTGACATGTCAAATATCAGACTATTCAATTTACTTCTTGAAAAGAAAAAAAATGCAATTACCTTGTGTGCCTAGTGTAGGCTCAGGTTAGTCCGTATGTCGCCCTACACCGGGTGCAAAAACAGGATGCTGCTTAGACCACTGCACTACGGCAGTTCACAATGCTCTAGCGAGCACTAAGAATACAAAAAATACGGACCATACATAGGGCGTCATTTTTTGTTTGTTGTTGCCTTCCCCAAACCAACGCCCTAAACTTAACCACTTGGAATGAATGCCTACACTGTTTCCTTTGAGTTGTTTCTATTTGAACCCTGTCACCACACTGAATTAACCTTGCAACCACGCGGAATGAATGCGTAAATAATAGACCGTCATCCGAGAGTCAAAGGGCAGTGGGCCAGATTCAAACCCATGCTAACTCGGTCATATAGGGGCCGGGGTCAGTGGCTATAACTGCTGGACGACACAGGCACTGAGAAATACATTCATTTATTCTGCCTATTGCTTGCCTTTAGCATAGTATAATACCACAATTGATCGAAAAATTTTACCTAACGAGAAATACATATTCCCCCTACAAATATGTCAATTTATTATAATTCACATAAGAATTAACACGAGACGCACTATAGCCTGCATGTAACCTATAAAGTGGTCAAATTAAGAGCCAACATCCGTAAGTTCTAACTATTCACTCCCATTGCACCAGGCAGCATACAGATACAGTATAACCTGCTCTCTCTCTACTAGTCTACCTGTTTCTCAGTCTGCTATGTGTGAACATTTTGATGGCGTGCAGATCTAACCTGACAGCATGATGGAGGCCTTCATGTCTTATCTTTAGGCAGTCTGGGCTGGGGTGCCATTACCAGCCTGTCCTTGGGAGCCAGACATTCATCTTCTCTAAGAGGCATGACATGGCCAAGTGAAGGTGTTGATGTAATGGATGAGGCTGGCTGCATGGCATCACAAGGTAAGGCTATACCTGCCTGTGTCACGAACCGGCTCAAAGCCCGTAACAAAGGGAGACAACGTGGAGATAAAGAGTAGCAAAATATGTATTTATTACCTAAAGCAACTAAGTATAATAGACAATGGTGTGTGTAATCAGTAATCAGTAGTGTAAGTGAGTGTTTTGCATGCATGAATGTGATAATGCAGGGTGATGAAAGGTGCCAAAGCAAACAAACAAACAAACGGCCACCAAGAACCACAACACAATCTACAAAGGGTGTCTGCATGGAGAGAGTCTCCTCCATGAATGGGGAAGTGGTGTATTTATCCTGGGAGACACCGGGCCCAGGTGTTTCCCATGTAGCTGACGACCCTCCCAACTCCGCCCACCAGCATCCTAATAAGGAAATAACAGAGAGAATACGGCAGACAGAGTGGGAGGGTCATCACACCTGTCCCTGTCTGTTACATAGGGCACATGGTGACGTGGCCTCTGCTGAGACAAGACATGAGACAGGCCTCAGAGATGTCCTGAGAGGGTAACCTGAAGGTGACCTAACGGCTTCTATACATGCTGAGGTAGCATGACCTACCTAGCTTTAAGAAAGGGTTCAATTGACTGTTGCTGGTAGAATTGTGGCAGTGAATCTGGCTGTGGAAGAGAGCTACTCGCTCATTCTTCTTTACCTGCTTCATATTGTATGCTCATGCTCAGGACTCAAGATCCAGTATTTTCTTTATAATTGCACAGGGAGAGTAGGCATTGATGGGCGAAAAATTCCTCTGAAGAAAATCCAATCCTATTTTGCTGTGATGCATAGGAAAGTAGATGTTAGTCACAGTCTAGCTGGGTTTGATCAGTCCATTCGTCTCATTGCCCCCTCTCTGTCAGAGGAGCTTAGAGGAGCAAAACTTTCTCAACTTCCTACCCAGACCCACCCAGACAGACAGACACACCCAGCCACCCAGAACCAGACCCAGCCAGACAGACCCACCCAGCCACCCAGACACAGCCAGACAGACAGACCCACCCAGCCACCCAGACCCACCCAGACCCAGCCAGACAGACAGACCCACCCAGCCACCCAGACCCAGCCAGACAGACAGACACACCCAGCCACCCAGAACCAGACCCAGCCAGACAGACCCACCCAGCCACCCAGACACAGCCAGACAGACAGACCCACCCAGCCACCCAGACCCACCCAGACCCAGCCAGACAGACAGACCCACCCAGCCACCCAGACCCAGCCAGACAGACCCACCCAGCCACCCAGACACAGCCAGACAGACAGACCCACCCAGCCACCCAGACCCAGCCAGACAGACAGACACACCCAGCCACCCAGAACCAGACCCAGCCAGACAGACCCACCCAGCCACCCAGACACAGCCAGACAGACAGACCCACCCAGCCACCCAGACCCAGCCAGACAGACAGACCCACCCAGCCACCCAGACCCAGCCAGACAGACAGACCCACCCAGCCACCCAGACCCAGCCAGACAGACATACACACCCAGCCACCCAGACCCAGCCAGACAGACCTACCCAGCTACCCAGACCCAGACAGACAGACCCAGCCAGACAGACATACCCACCCAGCCACCCAGACCTAGCCAGACAGACCCACCCAGCCACCCAGACCCAGCCAGACAGACAGACCCACCCAGCCACCCAGACCTAGCCAGACAGACCCACCCAGCCACCCAGAACCAGCCAGACAGACAGACCCACCCAGCCACCCAGCCACCCAAACCCAGCCAGACAGACAGACCCACCCAGCCACCCAGACCCAGACAGACAGAACCACCCAGCCACCCAGACCCAGACAGACAGAACCACCCAGCCACCCAGACCCAGACAGACAGAACCAGACAGACAGATAGCCCTGCAGCTAGAACTGCATAGCAACAGCCAACCATCTGGACCAGGAGGAGGTCCTTGTCCCAGCCAAACAACATGGAAATGCATTCATTTGGCTTAACCTAAAGTAGCAGGCATAGGAAGATGCCTGAGCGGAGTCACGACCTCCGTTTTTCAGTGGACCGAAATGATGTCCAAGTAGTTTGGAAGAAGCTCATATCATCAAGGACAAGCAGGCTGCAGGACACACATGTATCCAATTCCCTCCTTCTCTGTCTCTGACGTTGAGGATGGACAGGCAGCCTGACACGTGCTCTGGTGGACGGGTGTTTGTCTGCAGCATAGGGCCAGACGCTGCCTTGTCTGCTTCTCTGATGGAGTCAAAGCCCAGAGCTGATTTAATTGAAGTGGGCAGAGTGAGGACAGAACGATCCTCCCCCACCCCCCACCCCCCAACCACCACTACATTCCTTCCTCCTGCCTGGCAATAGAGAGATGTAGAGTGAGTCCACTAATGGTACACCAGCTGGATGGAGTCTCCATCAAACTGCAGTTAATTATTCATCTTCCAGAGGGTTCTCCCCAAATGATTTAAAAGCCTGCTAAGGCAGTGGGAGGAGAAGGAGGAGGAGAAGAAGACGGGTCCTCCAGTGAAGTAGTCAATGTTTTCTTTAAGAGTTCCACCAACCTCCATCAGTCCCATAGCGTGGAATATTAATTACTCATCAAGTCTGACCTGACCTAAAAAAACTATATCATGAATCGAAGTGGACAATTGAAATTAGGCTTGCTCAGCTTTTGCTCTAATCTGCCAGTTTCTAAATATCACCACATTGCTGGTTAAAGCGTCCAATAGAGTTCAAAGCTGCGAAACCGCACAGTCTAATGTGAAATATGTCCGCGACTCAACAACAGACAATTACATGAGGTTGTTAAATATGTAATAATGGGCCTCCGGACAACTATGAATTGAGTTTTACAGATGAGAGACCAGATATCCCTGGACAATTCGGAGCAATGTGAAAGATGGAAACCTAGTTGATAATGAGGAATGTAAAGCCCAGTTCCGTCATGTAGTTGAAGACAGGGTGGATTTAGCAGTCCTTCTGGGTAGGTGTCCTGGCAGGGTTGACTGATTGAAATTCCATGTCCGTATACATAACACTCAATCCGTGTCCACTCAGCAAAGAGGGAATAAATCAGCTCGTCCCGGCCATCCCTCAACAGGCCCCCAAAAGCCTTTAATAACAAGCCCTAGCTGCCTGCAGAGCCGAAGCCCTGATTGTTTTGAGTGAAAACAGATGTGGTTTCTTCACATCGCTGCAGCCTCAGCCTCTGCCTCACTGGTGGAACGGAGCAGGCCTAGCTCTGTAACAAGGCCCGCCATGTTGTCTTCCTCAAACATCCGGCCGCTGGATGAGCCCAGCTGACCCCTTGCCCCATCTCCTCCTTCGTCTCCCCTTTGCCTCTCCACATTGCAAAAAAATAAACAATTACAAACAAGAGGAAAACAGACTGTTTCTTCCCACAGCCCTCATAAAGAAGACAAGAGAGTCTGGGTGAGCACATTCATGCCCGAGGCAATGATGAAATAAAACACCAGCACCATGCCCTTAATGTGCGCCAAAACGCCTGCCATGTTTATTACATCTGACCATCTGGGTTTTACACGTGCATGTCTGCTGGACACAGCTCCACACAGCTGCCATGCAGTCACATACAGGTCAGAGGTCACAGTGTCAGCCAGTGGGTTATTAGAGGCAATCAACTTAAACGCCTATGACACACAAGTGTTTAAACGCACCGAGCAGAGCAAGGTAGTTTACCTCTCATTTGGAAATGTGGGAAATATAAATGACCCTCTCTTTTTTCCCACAGTTTAATCACTGCTCATTTATTTCCTGTTAACTGTAAAAAGGGCCTCATGGGGAGACAAATGCCTTTGCAGCGAGGGAACAAACCAACAGTGTCTCCCGCAGGGTCCTCAGTGACTGATATTTTTCAGTGAATTGTTTAAACAGTCTCAAATGTCCCCCCCCCCCCTCAAATGCTCCCCTCCCTCGTTGCACATGTGGTGTGTGTCCTGCGGGGCCCCTGAATGCTGGTCAGGTTCCCCTGCGGCCCAGAGGCTTTAATCAAAGCAGGACGGGAGGGCCTAGAACGGACCCTCACAGCGCCCTGCTGCCTATCCTGTGACAGTCATGCAAGGGAGTCCAACCCTGCCCTTGAGCGCCGAGCCTGGATCGCTTTTCCCCAGTCAGGCTATTTCCTTTCTCTGTCTCTGTCTCTCTCTGTCTCTTTCTGTGTGTGTCTCTCTCTCTCTCTCTCTTTCTCTCGCTCTCTGACTCAGCCATTGGGCATCACTAACAGTTTGGTCTCACCCAGCTCAATGTTTGCCGGCTGAGTCAGGAAGGAAATATTTACCAAGAGCTAGTGTGAAGAGGTCACGACCTCCAGGTCAGACTGAAGGTGAGGAAGTGGGTGGGGTCATGTATGGAAGTGTTTATGCACATCACTCATAGGAGGCCACAGGGTATATACTTTTAGAGGCTATCACACACATTTTCTTACATTATTCTAGGAATGTTTTATTTCTTACTATATTAGTGTCCATTGTGATATTGTGCAGAATGTTTATTTGCCCTATGAAACATTTGGTTTGAAATCAACCAAGCTTTGAGTGGAGTTGCATGTATCTATTAGCTTATTACGGAGGAAATACTACGGGATGAAAGTAATACAGTCTTACATTTAAGCGTTGGTGGTATTTTCCTAGTATTTTCAAATTCCAAGTAAAACTTCTGTATTTGCTGCTAGTACTGACCTTAGAGAGCCTTTTTATTTCTCTATTTGGTTAGGTCAGGGTGTGATTTGGGTGGCCACACTGCACCTTGGTCCGGTCATTCTACCACTAACGACAGACGTAACAGAAAATCCCACAAAAAACGGACCAAGCAGCGTGGCCAGGAGGAGTGGACATGGGAGGACATTCTGGATGGCAAAGGATCCTGGACGTGGGAGGAGATCCTGGCCGGAAGGGATTGCCTCCCATGGGAACAGGTGGAAGCAGCGAGGGAGGCACGGCGACGAGACCAGGAGTCATCCAGCGACATTCCGCAGTCCGGAGTCTCCAGCGACAGTCCGCAGTCCGGAGCCTCCAGCGGCGGTCCGCAGTCCGGAGCCTCCAGCGGCGGTCCGCAGTCCGGAGCCTCCAGCGGCGGTCCGCAGTCCGGAGCCTCCAGCGGCGGTCTGCAGTCCGGAGCCTCCAGCAGGGGTTCCCAGTCCAGAGCCTCCAGGGATGATCCACGGTCACGTTCCACCGGCGATGATCCACGGTCCGGTTCCTCCGGCGATGATCCACGGTCCGGAGTCTCCGGCGACGAACTACGGTCCGGTTCCACGGAAGCGGAGGGATCAGCGTGCGGAGCGGGGGCTAACTACCGAACCGGAGCCGCCACCGAGGAGAGATGCCCACCCGGACCCTCCCCTATAGAGTCAGGTTTTGCGGCCGGAGTCCGCACCTTTCGGGGGGGGTACTGTCACACCCTGACCTTAGAGCCTTTTTATTTCTCTATTTGGTTAGGTCAGGGTGTGATTTGGGTGGGCATTCTATGTTTTCTGTTTCTTTGATTTTGTCCGAGTGTGGTTCCCAATCAGAAGCAGCTGTCTATGATTGATTGGGGATCATACTTAGGCAGCCCTTTCCCCCATTTAGGTTGTGAGATCTTGTCTTTGTTTGTTGCATGTGTTGCACTCCGGAGCTTTACGTTCGTTGTGTTGTTGTATTTTGGTGGAACATTTAATAAAGAAAATGTACGCCTACCACGCTGCACCTTGGTCCCGTCATTCTACCACTAACGACAGACGTAACACACTCAGACTCTGCTGCCATAGCAGCGGATGCTATTTTAACATGGCCATGGAATTACTAATTACAGATAACATTGCTGGATCAACAGAAAAACTCTAGTACAGCATATGGGTCCATTACTGGGATGATTAAGCTTTTTGAAAATGGAAAACATTTCTCTGGGTTATACAAGCATGAGGTTGGCATGACCTCGAGAGAAATCTATTTTTCAAGTCACTACAGTGTACCAAAATGAAGAGAAGAAAGAAGACATATTTGTCGAGTGAAGAAAAAAATGACCAACTATACAACTTTTTAAAGAAATTAAAGTTTATGGTAGTATAAGACAGGGTTTCCCAAACTTGGTCCTGGGCATTTGTGAAGTTGTTTGACTTAACTAATCCAAGTTACCATTTGCAATATTGACTTTGGCAGATGCACAATTGGGGTTTCATAGTCTCCTTTGGTCCACAGTGCTGCTGAATAATTTGTCATTGGCCGTCACATTATGGGATTTCAGAATCATCTGGGAATTAACAGGATTGTGTGTATGTGTGTGTGTGTGTGTGTGTGTGTGTGTGTGTGTGAGATGTAGATGTGTTGGTGAACTGATGCTCTATCAGGGTACTGTAGTCACAGCCAAACTGATGCTCTACCAGTGATAATGCATTCACAGCCAAGCCATCCTTCCCTCCCTTCTCAGGCCAAGACAAGGTGATTGAGTTAATTGCGTAATTTGTGGATTGAAATATTACACAGGGTATGTTCTGCACTATGGTCCCTTTTGAGTGCTTTTCCAACTTGATGGTTTGCTGCTGAATGAAATCAACCAATCTTTGAGTGGAGTTGCATGTACCTATTAGCTTGTTACATAGGAAATACTAAGGTATGAAAGTAGTACAGTTTTACATTTAAGTGTTGGTGGTATTTTCCTAGTATTTCCATATTCCAAGTAAAACTTCTGTATTTGCTGCTAGTACTGAAATGTTCAGTGTTCCTGGATGACCCACTCGGTCACGCCCTGACTTTAGAGAGCCTTTTATTTCTCTATTTGGTTAGGTCAGGGTGTGATTTGGGTTGGCATTCTATGTTTTCTGTTTATTTGATTTAGTCCGAGTGTGGTTCCCAATCAGAGGCAGCTGTCTATGGTTGTCTCTGATTGGGGATCATACTTAGGCAGCCCTTTTCCCCCATTTAGGTTGTGGGATCTTGTCTTTGTTTGTTGCATGTGTTGCACTCCGAAGCTTTGCGTTCATTGTGTTGTTTATAGTTTTTTTTGGTGGAACATTTAACTTAAAAAATGTACGCCTACCACGCTGCACCTTGGTCCGGTCATTCTACCACTAACGACAGACGTAACACACTCAGACTCTGCTGCCATAGCAGCGGATGCTATTTTAACATGGCCATGGAATTACTAATTACAGATAACATTGCTGGATCAACAGAAGAACTCTAGTACAGCATATGGGTCCATAACTGGGATGATTAAGCTTTTTGAAAATGGAAAACATTTCTCTGGGTTATACAAGCATGAGGTTGGCATGACCTCGAGAGAAATCTATTTTTCAAGTCACTACAGTGTACCAAAATGAAGAGAAGAAAGAAGACATATTTGTCGAGTGAAGAAAAAAATGACAAACTATACAACTTTTTAAAGAAATTAAAGTTAAACTTTATGGTAGTATAAGACAGGGTTTCCCAATCTCGGTCCTGGGCATTTGTGAAGTTGTTTGACTTAACTAATCCAAGTTACCATTTGCAATATTGACTTTGGCAGATGCACAATTGGGGTTTCATAGTCTCCTTTGGTCCACAGTGCTGCTGCTCCTTCTGCAGTATGATGTATCGCTTAGTTGGTGAATCATTTGTCATTGGCCGTCACATTATGGGATTTCAGAATCATCTGGGAATTAACTGTCTATCGTTGTCTCTGATTGGGGAACATACTTAGGCATCCCTTTTTCCCCCATTTAGGTTGTGGGATCTTGTCTTTGTTTGTTGCACGTGTTGCACTCCGAAGCTTTACGTTCGTTGTGTTGTTTATTGTTTTTTTGGTGGAACATTTAATAAAGAAAATGTACGCCTACCACGCTGCACCTTGGTCCGGTCATTCTACCACTAACAACAGACGTAACAGAAGATCCCACGAAAAACGGACCAAGCAGCGTGGCCAGGAGGAGTGGACATGGGAGGACATCCTGGACGGCAAAGAATCCTGGACGTGTGAGGAGATCCTGGCCGGATGGGATCGCCTCCCATGGGAACAGGTGGAAGCAGCGAGGGAGGAACGACGACGAGACCAGGAGTCACGGCAACGACGGAAGCCCGAGAGGCAGCTCCCCCCCAATTTTTGGGGGGTGGCACACGGGGAGATTGACGGAGTCAGGGTTTAGACCTGAGCCAATTCCCCATGTTTACCGTGGGGAGAGTGTGACTTGTCAGGCCACGTGTTATGCGGTGATGCGGACTGTGTCTCTAGTGCGCATTCGCAGTCCGGTGCGCCCTGTGCCAGCTCCTCGCATTTGCCGTGCTAGAGTGGGCATTCAGCCAGGACGGATTGTGCCGGCTCAGCGCTCCTGGTCTCCAGTGCGTCTCTTCGGCCCAGGATATCCTGCGCCGGCTCTGCGCACTGTGTTTCCGGTGCGCCTTCACAGCCAAGTGCGTCCTGTGACGGCACCCTGCATTTGCCAGGCGAAACTAAGCATCGAGCCAGGACGGGTTGTGCCAACTCTACGCTCGAGAGCTCCAGTGCGCCTCTACGGCCCAGTGTATCCGGTGCCTGCTCCTTGCACCAGGTTTCCAGTGCATCTCCCCAGTCCGGAGCCTCCAGCGACAGTCCCCAGTCCGGAGCCTATAGCGACAGTCCCCAGTCCGGAGCCTGCAGCGACGATCCCCTGTCCGGAGCCTCCAGCGACGGTCCCCAGTCCGGAGCTTCCAGCGACGGTCCCCAGTCCGGAGCTTCCAGAGAACAGTCCGCAGTCCGGAGCCTCCAGCAGGGGTTCCCAGTCCAGAGCCTCCAGTAGGGGTTCCCAGTCCAGAGCATCCAGCGATGATCCACGGTTCGGTTCCCCCGGCGATGATCCACGGTCCGGAGTCTCCGGCGATGATCCACGGTCCGGAGTCTCCGGCGATGATCCACGGTCCGGTTCCACGGAAGCGGAGGGATCAGCGTGCGGAGCGGGGGCTACGTCCCGAACCGGAGCCGCCACTGAGGAGAGATGCCCACCCGGACCCTCCCCTATAGAGTCAGGTTTTGCGGCCGGAGTCCACACCTTTGGGGGGGGGGGGGGTACTGTCACGCCCTGACCCTAGAGCCTTTTTATTTCTCTATTTGGTTAGGTCAAGGTGTGATTTGGGTTGGCATTCTATGTTTTCTGTTTCTTTGTTTTTGGCCGAGTGTGGTTCCCAATCAGAGGCAGCTGTCTATGGTTGTCTCTGATTGGGGATCATACTTAGGCAGCCCTTTTTCCCACATTTAGGTTGTGGGTTCTTGTCTTTGTTTGTTGCATGTGTTGCACTCTTCGGAGGATGTGTGTGTGTGTGTGTGTGTGTGTGTGTGTGTGTGTGTGTGTGTGTGTGTGTGTGTGTGTGTGTGTGTGTGTGTGTGTGTGTGTGTGTAGATGTGTTGGTGAACTGATGCTCTATCAGGGTACTGTAGTCACAGCCAAAGTGATGCACTACCAGTGATACTGCATTCACAACTTCCCTCCCTTCTCACGCCAAGACAAGGCGATTTAGTTAATTGAGTAATTTGTGGATTGAAACATTACACAGGGTATGTTCTGCGCCGTTTTGAGTGCTTTTCCAACTTGATGGTTTGCTGCTGAATAAAAACATGTTTTTTTTTCTGCAGCTTGGAGATGTGGCAAGTCTCCAGAGGAATGATAAAACAATGTCTTGTAGATTTGTTTTTCTTTTTTTGACACATATCAAATCAGAGTGTGTGGTCAACTGAACAGTTATGGCGTCCATTAGTATGACATCCTGGGGTTGAATGTTGGCTTGTGAAAGCCAGACTGTGGTGTTAAAGTTAAAAACAACATAAGCAAACAGAGCATAAACCTCTCCTAGCTGTGGCATTGTCCTGGACGGTACCCATGGCATGAGAAAGTCCTGTTGGGGAATTTGGTCGTGCAATGCTCTCTTTTGAGTTTAAGAAAGCCAGGATTTCCTCATTCTGAGAATGGGGAGGCCTTAACAGATTGATCTGCAACAGGGGACAGTCTATTCTTTAGAAAAGGCAGTAGACTACAAAAAGAGAGAGAGAGAGAGAGAGAGAGAGAGAGAGAGAGAGAGAGAGAAGAGTCCCCTAAGCAAGCTGTTCCTGGGGCTCTCTTCGCAAACACAAACAGACCCCACAGAGCCCCAGGACAGCAACACAACTAGACCCAACCAAATCATGAGAAAACAAAAAGATATTTACTTGACACATTAGAAAGGATTAACAAAAAAACAGAGCAAACTAGAATGTTATTTGGCCCTAAACAGAGAGTACACAGTGGCAGAATTCCTGACCACTGTGACTGACCCAAACATAAGGAAAGCTTTGACTTTGTACAGACTCAGTGAGCATAGCCTTGCTATTGAGAGAGGCTGTCATAGGCAGACCTGGCTCTCAAGAGAAGACAAACTACAGTTTGTGCACACTGCCCACAAAATGAGGTGGAAACTGAGCTGCACTTCCTAACCTCCTGCCAAATGTATGACCATATTGGAGACATGTATTTCCCTCAGATTACACAGATCCACAAAGAGTTCGAAAACAACCCTGATTTTGATTAAGTCCTATATCTTCTGGGTGAAATACCACAGTGTGCCATCACAACAGGAATATTTGTGATCTGTTGCCACAAGAAAAGGGCAACCAGTGAAGAACAAACACCATTGTAAATGCAACCCATATGTACTGTATGTTTATTTATTTTCCCTTTTGTACTTTAACCATTTGCACATCATTACAACACTGTATATATACATATGACATTTGTAATGTCTTTATTATTTTGGAACTTCTGTGAGTGTAATGTTTACTGTTCAATTTGATTGTTTATTTCACTTTTGTATATTATCTACTTCACTTGCTTTGGCAATGTTAACATACGTTTCCCAGGCCAATAAAGCCCCTTGAATTGAATTGAGAGAGAGTGGAGGGGGGTGTTCTGCTGACCACCCACTGACTGACTGACCTCTCCATTCTGTTTGTCCTTCAATAGCAGCCCATCATGGACCCCTTCTACCTAAACATCCACATGGGTTCTGTCTGTGCCGCTCTCTGTGGTCAGCGTGTTTTTTTTTAACGATCTAAGACATGCATGAAAGAATATCAACAAAAAATGTGTTTGAGGGGATTTGTGTTTGTATCTGGTGGGTAAGGATAGTTTCATGGGTGGTTTGGCTAGAAGATGGCCTTTTCAGTTGATATGTGTTCTATCAACATGTAACAATTTATTATAACAGATTCTCAAACCTCAAATACTGATTAATACATGGAGAACTTGTCTACCTGTGAGTGTGATGGAGCAGACATTACCTGAGTATTCATTACATGTCAGACAAGTTTGTTGGTTTCTGGTAAGACGTGAATATACTACACATATTACAGGGCATTCGAAAATCATTCAGAACCTTTGACTTTTTCCACATCTTGTTGCGTTACTGCTTTATTCTAAAAATTGATTAAATATAGTTTTTTTCCTCATCAATCTACACACAATACCCCATAATGTCAAAGCAAATGTATTAAACGTCAAAGTTTTTAAAAAATCACATTTACACAAGTATTCAGACCCTTTACTCAGTACTTTGTTGAAGCACCTTTGGCAGCGAGTGCAGCCTCTTCTTGGATATGACGCTACAAGCTTGGCACACCTGTACTTGGGGAGTTTCTCCCATTCTTCTCTGAAGATCCTCTCAAACTCTGTCAGGTTGGATGGGGAGTGTCACTGCACAGCTATTTTCAGGTCCGGGCTCTGGCTGGGCCACTCAAGGACATTCAGAGACTTGTGTGCTTAGGGTTGTTGTCCTGTTGGAAGTTGAACCTTCCTGGTTTCATCAGAACAGAGAATCTTGTTTGTCATGGTCTGAGGGTCCTTTAGGTGCCTTTTGGAAAACTCCAAGCAAGCTGTCATGTGCCTTTTACTGAGGAGGTGCTTCCGTCTGGCGACTCTACCATAAAGGCCTGATTGGTGGAGTGCTGCAAAGATGGTTGTGCTTCTGGAAGTTTCTCTCATCTCCACAGAGGAACTCTAGAGCTCTGTCAAAGTGACCACCGGGTTCGTGGTCACCTCCCTGAACAAGGCCCTTCTCCCCCGATTGTTCAGTTTGGCCGGATGGCCAGCTCTAGGAAGAGTCTTGGTGGTTCCAAACTTCTTCCAGGAAACTGTGTTCTTGGGGATATTCAATGCTGCAGAAATGTTTTGGTACCATTCCCCAGATCTGTGCCATGACACAATCCTGTCTCGGAGCTCTACGGACAATTCCTTCGACCTCATGGCTTGGTTTTTGCTCTGACATGCACTGTCAACTATGGGACCTTTATATAGACAGGCGTGTGCCTTTCCAAATCATGTCCAATCAATTGATTTTTTACCACAGGTGGACTCCAATAAAGTTGTAGAAACATCTCAAGGATGATCAATGAAAATAGGATGCACCTGAGCTCAATTTCGCGTCTCATAGCAAAGGGTCTGAATACTTATATTTTTTTGCTTTGTCACTATGGGGTATAGTGTGTAATTTGACGAGGATTTTTTTTATTCAATCCATTTT
Source organism: Oncorhynchus nerka (assembly GCF_034236695.1). NCBI lineage: Eukaryota > Metazoa > Chordata > Actinopteri > Salmoniformes > Salmonidae > Oncorhynchus > Oncorhynchus nerka. Next base: position 24,026,692 of record NC_088414.1, read on the forward strand.
AGAATAAGGCTGTAACGTAACAAAATGTGGAAAGAGTCAAGGGTTCTGAACACTTTCCGAACGCACTGTATATATGCACTGTACTCTAGGTAAATTGTGAGCCCAGATGTGCCAAATCTCTGTCAATCACTGTAGGCCATTTACTTTCGGGCAAGATTTATAAATCCACTGTGGTATTATATTGCTTTGTGATTTCAATAAACCCTAGCTATAAGAAGGCTGTTTTTCACGTAAGCACTTAACAGACAGGAGGTGTAAAACCTGCACTATGATCCATGCTTTTACTTGAATTGGCCGAGACATTTGGCCTATCAACCAAGCTCAAGACAGAGAAGAAAGCAATTATAAAGCTGAATATATTCTAGCACATAAATACAGTTTCTGTCTGACAGGGGTTTGGCAGGATGTTTGTCCTCAGGGACTTTAGAGTATTGATTTTTCAAATGGGGCTGGCACGGGCCTCTCGGATGCAGGGTGCCTGTCGCTGTTGCAGCAGCCTTGATGTTTTTTAGAGGCCAGTGTAGACTTTGCTCAGACCACTGCTGTGGGGAATGTGTCTCGTGCTATTATCTGGTAAGGGATTTTATACAGTTTTATACAATAGAATTGCTTTTTTATGGAAAAGTGAGAGGGCTATGCTATGGAACATTTTCTACCAATGTTCAACTAAAACTACCTCAAGTGAAGGCCAAGAAAAGTTCATGTGATTAGTTGCCGCTTGTCACACTGTACAGTAGTCAAGGTGCACACATTCTTTTTCTTATAAAACAGATGTTGGTTTCAGTGAAATTTGCTAACTTTCGTTCTGTTTCCTCAGCTCAGCTAAATTTGAACACATCCTTCGGAAACACCACATATTATCCAAGTTAGACATCTTAAGGGGACTCAAGAATGATTGCTGCAAGTGTATAGTCTACATTTACACCATCACAATTTAATTTCATCAAGAAAATCTTTCTCTAATGTGAAGTGACTGCTATACTAATGTGGTGTGAAGTGACTACTAATGTCACAATCCTCTTCCTGGAAATGACTGGACCAAAGCGCAGCGTTATGAGCGTACATTTCTTTTGATTTGAAATGAATGTCGCCAACAAAACAAGGCAACGACCGTGAAGCTTAACTTGGGCAATAGTGCCACTAACAATAACTACCCACAAATGCGAAAGGGAAAAAGGCTGCCTAAGTATGATTCCCAATCAGAGACAATGATAGACAGCTGTCCCTGATTGAGAACCAACACATAGAAAAAGAAAAACATAGAAATAAAGAAACTAGAATGCCCACCCTAGTCACACCCTGGCCTAACCAAAATAGAGAATAAAAGCCTCTCTATGGCCAGAGCGTGACAACTAAACTAAGATAGAAAATGTAGAAATGCTGAAGTTCATGTCATAGGCCTCAAATAAATAACATCTCATCCATTACCAGTCAGACTCTGTGCTCTCTCTTGCGAGAGATTTCACTCTACAGAGTTTATGATATTAAATTAGTGAATCGTGTTCCACTCTGTTATGGTCATTCCCCAAATCTTTCATACATACTCTTATTGCTTTTCATTTAGTTTTGGAATTGTAAAGTGTTATACCGTGAGGAAAATGTTGCTCTGCTCTTGACTACATTATACAGTGTGAACATCATGTAAAAGCCTTGGTCAGCATTATGCTGAAATGAACTGTTTGAATTTCAGCAGATTTTATCTCAGGTAAGTGGCCAGGAAAATGTCAACTCATACTGAATGTAGTCATGCTATATTACTGCATACAGTAGCGCTGAAATTAAACTGAGTGGTAATTGCTGGTGTATACATGTGTTTTTGTCATAGAAGCCACAATACCATAATTGGAGGAAAAAATACCTGTAAAAGCATAATACAAAGGACCTATAAAAGCATCACGCCAAGGACCTGTAAAAGCATAATACCAAGGACCTGCAAAAGCATAATACCAAGGACCTGTAAAAGCATAATACCAAAGACCTGTAAAAGCATAATACCAAGGACCTGTAAAAGCATAACACCAAAGACCTGTAAAAGCATCATGCCAAAGACCTGTAAAAGCATAATACCAAGGTCCTGTAAAAGTGTAACCGATGTGAAATGGCTAGCTTGTTAGCGGTGGTGCGCGCTAATAGCGTTTCAATCGGTGACGTCACTCACTCTGAGACATTGAAGTAGTTGTTCCCCTTGCTCTGCAAGGGCCGTGGCTTTTGTGGAGCGATGGGTAACGATGCTTCGATGGTGGCTGTTGTTGATGTGTGCAGAGGGTCCCTGGTAAAGGCGGGGGTGTTGCTAACATTTACGATAGCAAATTTCAATTTACGTTTTCGTCTTTTGAGCTTCTATTCATGAAATCTATGCAGCCTACTCAATCACTTTTTATAGCTACTGTTTACAGGCCTCCTGGGCCATATACAGCGTTCCCCATTGAGTTCCCTGAATTCCTATCGGACCTTGTAGTCATAGCAGATAATATTCAAATTTTTGGTGACTTTAATATTCACATGGAAATTTCCACAGACCCACTCCAAAAGGCTTTCGGAGCCATCATCGACTCAGTGGGTTTTGTCCAACATGTCTCTGGACCTACTCACTGTCACAGTCATACTCTGGACCTAGTTTTGTCGCATGGAATAAATGTTGTGGATCTTAATGTTTTTCCTCATAATCCTGGACTATCGGACCACCATTTTATTACGTTTGCAATTGCAACAAATAATCTGCTCTGACCCCAACCAAGGAGCATCAAAAGTTGTGCTATAAATTCACAGACAACACAAAGATTCCTTGATGCCCTTCCAGACTCCCTTTGCCTACCCAAAGACGTCAGAGGACAAAAATCAGTTAACCACCGCAGTATCGAAGAGCCCTTACTGCTGCTCGATCATCCTATTTTTCCAACTTAATTGAGGAAAATAAGAACAATCCAAAATGTATTTTTGATACGGTCACAAAGCTAACTAAAAAGCAGCATTCCCCAGTGAGGATGGCTTTCACTTCAGCAGTAATAAATTCATGAACTTCTTTGAGGAAAAGATCATGGTTATTAGAAAGCAAATTACGGACTCCTCTTTAAATCTGCGTATTTCTTCAAGGCTCAGTTGTCCTGAGTCTGCACAACTCTGCCAGGACCTAGGATCAAGTGTTTTAGTACTATATCTCTTGACACAATGATGAAAATAATCATGGCCTCTAAACCTTCAAGCTGCATACTGGACCCTATTCCAACTAAACAACTGAAAGAGCTACTTCCTGTGCTTGGCCCTCCTATGTTGAACATAATAAACGACTCCCTATCCACCGGATGTGTACCAAACTCACTAAAAGTGGCAGTAATAAAGCCTCTCTTGAAAAAGCCAAACCTTGACCCAGAAAATATAAATCGGCCTATATCGAATCTTCCATTCCTCTCAAAAATTTTTTTAAAGGATGTTGCGCAGCAACTCACTGCCTTCCTGAAGATAAACAATGTATACGAAATGCTTCAGTCTGGTTTTAGACCCCATCATAACACTGAGACTGCACTGGTGAAGGTGGTAAATTACCTTTTAATGGCATCAGACCGATGCTCTGCATCTGTCCTCGAGCTCCTAGACCTTAGTGCTGCTTTTGATACCATCGATCACCACATTCTTTTGGAGAGCTTGGACACCCAAATTGGTCTACACGGACAAGTTCTGGCCTGGTTTGGATCTTATCTGTCGGAAAGATATCAGTTTGTCTCTGTGAATGGTTTGTCCTCTGACAAATCAACTGTAAATTCCGGTGTTCCTCAAGGTTCCGTTTTACATTTACATTTACATTTAAGTCATTTAGCAGACGCTCTTATCCAGAGCGACTTACAAATTGGTGCATTCACCTTATGACATCCAGTGGGTTTTAGGACCACTATTGTTTTCACTATATATTTTACCTCTTGGGTATGTCATTCCAAAACATAATGGTTAACTTTCACTGCTATGCAGATGACACACAGCTGTACATTTCAATGAAACATGGTGAAGCCCCAAAATTGCCCTCGCCAGAAGCCTGTGTTTCAGACATAAGGAAGTGGATGGCTGCAAACTTTCTACTTTTAAACTCGGACAAAACAGAGATGCTTGTTCTAGGTCCCAAGAAACAAAGAGATCTTCTGTTGAATCTGACAATTACTCTTAATGGTTGTACAGTCGTCTCAAATAAAACTGTGAAGGACCTCGGCGTTACTCTGGACCCTGATCTCTCTTTTGACGAACATATCAAGACTGTTTCAAGGACAGCTTTTTTTCCATCTACCTAACATTGCAAGAATCAGAAACTTTCTGTCCAAAAATGATGCAGAAAAATTAATCCATGCTTTTGTTACTTCTAGCTTAGACTACTGCAATGCTCTACTTTCGGGCTACCCGGATAAAGCACTAAATAAACTTCAGTTAGTGCTAAATACGGCTGCTAGAATCCTGACTAGAACCAAAAAATTTGATCATATTACTCCAGTGCTAGCCTCCCTACACTGACTTCCTGTCAAGGCAAGGGCTGATTTCAAGGTGTTTACTGCTAACCTACAAAGCATTACATGGGCTTGCTCCTACCTATCTCTCTGATTTGGTCCTGCCTTACATACCTACACGTACGCTACGGTCACAAGACGCAGGCCTCCTAATTGTCCCTAGAATTTATAAGCAAACAGCTGGAGTCAGGGCTTTCTCCTATAGAGCTCAATTTTTATGGAATGGTCTGCCTACCCATGTGAGAGACGCAAACTCGGTCTCAACCTTTAAGTCTTTACTGAAGACTCATCTCTTCAGTGAGTCATATGATTGAGTGTAGTCTGGCCCAGGAGTGTGAAGGTGAACGGAAAGGCTCTGGAGCAACGAACCTCCTTTGCTGTCTCTGCTTGGCCGGTTCGCCTCTTTCCACTGGCATTCTCTGCCTCTAACTCTATTACAGGGGCTGAGTCACTGGCTTACTGGAGTTCTTTCATGCCATCTCTAGGAGGGGTGCGTCACTTGTCTGGGTTGGCGCCCCCGCTTGGGTTGTGCCGTGGCGGAGATCTTTGTGGGCTATACTCGGCTATACTCAGGATGGTAAGTTGGTGGTTGAAGATATCCCTCTAGTGGTGTGGGGGCTGTGCTTTGGCAAAGTGGGTGTGGTTATATCTTTCCTGTTTGGCCCTGTCCGGGGTATCATCGGATGGGGCCACAGTGTCTCCTGACCCCTCCTGTCTCAGCCTCCAGTATTTATGCTGCAGTAGTTTATGTGTCGGGGGGCTAGGGTCAGTTTTTATATCTGGAGTACTTCTCCTGTCTTATCCGGTGTCCTGTGTGACTTTAAGTATGCTCTCTCTAATTCTCTCTTTCTCTCTACCTCTTTCTCTCTACCTCTCTCTCTTTCTCCCTGTCTCAATACCTCTTTCTACCTGTCTCAATACCCCCCCCCCCCTCTCTCTCTCTCTCCCTCTCTCTCTCTCTCTCTCTCTCCCTCTGTCTGGTGTGGAAAGTGTGCCCACAGGCAGGCAGCAGTGTCAGGGGGCTGGGTAGTATTGATCAGAGGAGTGTGTGATGATGATGGGCTGTGACAGCCCACCGTGTGGACCTGCTCTGAGTCAGGGAGGAGCCCACCCTGTTGCCGTGTCTCTCATACTTGAGGCCCAAGATCACGCTAGCGCAGGCTGCATCATTCCACACGCATCACTGCCCTAGGACACGGCCTGTGCTGCGGCCTGAGAAATTAGCACCAGGAGACATAGGAAAAAGCTCTGTCTGTCTACAATGTGTTAGGGAGAGATACTGTACTGTACAGGATGTGACCAAGCTTCAATCGTTTAGAACTCCCACTTGAGTGTTGAGTCTCCACTGCATTAAGATTTTTTAAAGTTTCAGATAATACATTGTGATTCATTATGAAAACTGTGTTTTGGAACTGACTAAACAAGGCTGGATTTTCATACCAGTACTTCAGTGCTCTGACAATCAAGCCAGTTGCCACACTGGAAATAGTGCCAGTTTTAGTGCCAGGTTTTCTTTTAATTAGTGGTTAAACTTTGACAGACACTTGATTGCTCAATTATTCCACTAACGTGCAAACAAAGGACGTCAGCATTCACTTGAGATCAGAAACACACGTCTCTCAGCTTAAGCGGTGTTACACAAAGTTGGTGTATTTACCTCAAGTAGACCCAGCTTTTTATCTTAGTTTACCTTCCAAACAGAAGGAACAACTTTAGACAGGAACTTCAGCTTTGTTGGTGTTCTGCTTTGGATTTGGACTTGTACTGAGTGATTTATGCTGAGTTGAATGAGAAACAAACTTTGTAGCTCTGTAATAATGAGGTACTGTGAGTAATATCACTTTGTGTACTGTTCAAGGCCCAAACTAATGATAGGGATTGACTGAAAGCTTTCAACAAACCCATTTTAAACACTAAAGCCAGCCGTTCTGCCTGTGGAGGCATTCTACATGACCGCTAGTATAATTATCTCCAAATGTGTTTGGTTTGATTGTCCAATTGCACTCTTTCACAGTTGAAAAGGCTATGTGAACCACACAGGCAGAGAGAAAACACCTTAATGTTCTTTGATCTATCTGAAGTCAACAGCTTGGGAATTTCCTTCAACTCTCTTTGGTCAGCTGAAGAGAGAGGGTGTGAGGGGGGCGGGGGGCTGGATGGAAAAGAAAAAGTAAGAAAAACAGAATAGAAGATAAACAGAGAAATAAAAGTTCACGCTGCCAGCATAGTGCTTAGTTTTTCTTTCACAAAGCGTTCTATATGCAATATTCCACATTTCACAATCAAATGGAACTGTGCATTGGGCACACTGAAGGCAGCTTCTGTAAGGAACACATTTGGGATAAATTCACCACGTCTCTTTTTGTCTATTTTAGGTCTGGGCCAAATAAGTTGGTCATCGTTCTAGGAAGATTTGATTTCTTAAGTATTTGGACTGAAATGTTTGTTGTTTTGTGCTAGCATGAAGGACAGAAATGTTGTTCCACCTCGAAAAGCACAAGAAAGAAATTGTTCTGAAAATGTTTCTGTAGTTAATAATAACAGATACAATTATCATTCCTGCAACATTCTTTTGTTGAAATATAATTTGATCTCTGAGAAATTAAGCAAATTGATTGCACCCAAATTGAAATGTTTATTTATAGGATTCAGATCATATAGTACCCAACATCCGATTTGGACCAAACTTCTTCCTACCAATGAGTAAGACATGAGGAATCCCCTAAATCTATTCAAAAGCCACCCACAGACCCCCCACACCCCATGTCAAACACACCCTATCAGTATACAGTATCAATTCTCTATGTTTGACAAATAGTATTGAAGCTGTGGCTTGGAGTATTGCTTCTCCGTACTATGTAATGTATTCCCTGTGAATCTGGAGATTTTTTTCCTCCTATTCAGAGAGATTTGTAATTTAAGTGACTTAATTTACCATACTGTGAAAGTACCAGGTTTTGACAACTAAATGCCACTCTTCCCACTATACCGTCACACACTTATATCCATTTTGCTGGTCTCTTGTGTTTATTTAATAGATCAGAACATGTCCTTTGCAGAACAATCTGAGATGGTGGGTGTTATGACATGGACCGACTCAGAATGATCAACTTTGCAGCTTGTAGGCTGTCATTCTACTCAAACTGAAGAAATGAACAAAATTGAATCAAATGTAGGCCTAACAAAATGTGGACCAAAATTAGCAGTTGTTCATACTGCCTTGTTTTAGGCTTACTATTCCATCGAGGGGTTTCAATCTCATTGAATCCTGCACGGGGTTAGCAATTGTAATTTTCCTGTAATTAGTATGCTCTAAGAAAATTGATTTGTTGAAAAGTAACAGAAAACCAAATAATTACACTGAGGTAAATTCAAAATTGGTTTGGGTAGTTTCAGTTACTGATGAGACAGGAAAACACTCCCAGTAGGCCTTGAAAATTGAATGGAAGTCTCATGTACAGTCCTATTCTCCTCATACTGTTTAACCAGAATTAATACTAGGGTGCTGAAATGTAAAGCACAGATGTCAATTCAACGTCAGACTCAAATGTAAATTATTATACAAAATTCTTGCAACCAATAGAATGTTATATATATTGCGGATACAACCATCCTAGCTCTGCAGATTTTCCTGCAGAGAGACAGAAACCTTAGATCATTTGTTTTGGTACTGTACATATGTGCCTTGTTTTTGTTCGCAGGTTCAGGAATGGCTGAAGATTTATAACATTTAACTGGAGCTGACTCTGAAAATAGCACTGCTGGGTGATTTGAAAAGTCATAGTCAATCGATCAATAATCGAATAATACTTTTCACAAAAAAATACATCTTTAATTTACAATCTGTAGAAACTATGAGAATCGAAAGGTTCACAACTTTTGTGAAACAGCACAGTTGAACAATACATGGTAAACAAAAATCCAAACTAGACGGTGTACAGAGATGGGAGAGGTTGAGTGGAGCTGAAGTGTAGGACTAAAAACAACAAAATAACTCATGTCAAATATACTGTGTCAGTCAAATGTATATATATTCACAACTTTTGTGAAACAGCACAGTTAAAAATATGCCAAATAGAAATCAAAACTGGGTAGTGTTCAGAGATAGAACAGAGGGGTTGAAGGTAGTTGAAGGATGGGATTAAAAACAAACAAAAGATACCTATTGTAAAATACACTGTGTCCGTAGAATGTACATACATACATAGTATGTATAACACGAAAGCAGAAGCCTAGGTGTTGTTGTCCATTAGTTTACTCCAATTTGGGGAGGGGTGGTAGGGTTAGGGGAAAATAATAAAGGGAAAACATATTTTAAAATATATATATACAGTACCAGTCAAAAGTTTGAATACACCTACTCATACCAGGGTTTTTCATTGTTTTTTGCTATTTTCTACATTGTAGAATAATAGTGAAGACATCAAAATTATGAAATAACAAATTGAATCATGTAGTAACCAAAAAAGTGTTAATTGAACAAATCAAAATATATTTCATATATTTTGTGTGCAAAGCTGTCATCAAGGCAAAGGGTGGATCCTTCGAAGAATCTAAAATCTAAAATATATTTTGGTTTATTTAACACTTTTTTGGTTACTACATGATTCCATATGTGTTATTTCATAGTTTCGATGTCTTAACTACTATTCTACAATGTAGAAAATAGTCAAAATAAAGAACAACCCTGGAAGGAGTAGGTGAGTCCTTTATTTAACTAGTCAAGTCAGTTAAGAACAAATTCTTATTTACAATGACAGCCTACCAGAAGGCAAAAGGCCTCCTGCGGGGTTAGAGGCTGTGATTAAAGATTAAAAATACATAAAACATATAGGACAAAACACACATCACGACAAGAGAGACACAACAACACTACATAAAGAGAGACCTAAGACAAGAACATAGCATGGCAGCAACACATGAAAACACAACATGGTAGCAACACAACATGACAACAACACGGTACAAACATGATTGGGCACAGACAACAGCACAAAGGGCAAGAAGAGAGTCCCTTTAGAGAGTCAATAGAGAGTCAATAGAGAGTCCCGAGTGTGGGACCAAACATAGACTGTCCCACGGTTGGGTAAACACGTTAGTTCATAGTCAACAAAGCATGCAGGAGTCATGAGGCAAATAGCATAAAGCACAATAGAAAAATATAACATCTTGGAGCTAGCCATTGTTAGTTCAGGGTCACTCGCCCCAACAGTGCATGCGTGACGGATGCGAGCGAAAGCTCGGGAGAAAGGTGGGAGTGTGGCGGGGGTACCTATATCAGACAGGAGGAGAAAGGCCATGGCAGATGGTGAACAGATCGCCAGGTGGAATCAAAGCAGCCGTGCAGCAGGCAATGGGAGTAGGTGTCACACCCACTTGGGAGAAGCTTTTTTCGGGAGGCAGATTCCTTGTAGAAAATCCCAACTAGCTAGCTAACGTGGCTAACAAGTCTCTGTCCCTCTTTTTCACGTGAAAAGGGAGTTCGTTGGCTAGCTGAATATTTTCATTGAATGGTCCTTTTATGACGTCCAAACAATGTTGTCCTGTGGCTGTTGTATTTTGGGGATTCTGAGGAGGATATATTCTCCGCACAGATGGAGGGGCTTCAAAGGCCTCTGCATTTGGGTGGTTGGGGGGACTGTGAAACTCTCCTGCTATTGTTAGACTCAAGAGTTTTAACAGCTCTTACTTCACATTCAGAGCTCATTTCAGTCAGATTCTTTCCTAGCAGCTTGGTAGCCTAGTAGCCTTATTTAATAAGCTTTATATAACAAATTTACCTAGAGATTATTATCTTTAAATTTTTTGCTTCAGAAAGTAGGTTCAGACTGAATATTACTCACTCAGTTTTGTTTTGGATGGTATTTCTAGGTTCATGTGTGTTTCTTCTGCAGGTTTGGTCTTGTTAGAATTGTTTTTTTTTTGTTTTTTTGATAAGCCTAATTTTGGCAGAACTCCCACAGATAGATTTTACCACATCTTGTATCACAGACCTTCTCTATCGTAACAGTTGTGAATGGATCCAGCCGGCTGCTGTGCGAACATCTCCATAGCAGAGAGGGACTATCCCCAGAATGGACTGGGAAGCACAGCCACGAGCTGTCCAGTGATACGAGCCTACCAGATAAGCTAAATTACTTCTATTAGTGCCGTGAGGCAAGCAACACTGAAGAATGCATGAGAGCACCAGCAGTTCCGGACAACTGTGTGATCATGCTCTCCATAGCCGACATGAGTAAGAACTTTAAACAGGTTAACATTCACAAGGCCGCAGGGCCATATGGATTACAAGGACGTGTACTCCGAGCATGCGCTGACTAACAGGCAAGTGTCTTCACTGACATTTTCAACCTCTCCCTGACCGAGTCTGTAACACCAACATGTTTCAAGCAGACCACCATAGTCCCTGTGCCCAAGAACACCAAGATAACTTGCCTGAATGACTACTGACCCGTAGCCCTTACGTCTGTAGCCATGACGTGCTTTGAAAGGCTAGTCATGGCTCACATCAACACCAATATCCCAGAAACCCTAGATCCACTGCAATTTGCATACCGTCCCAACAGATCGACAGATGACGCAATCTCTATTGCACTACACACCACCCTTTCCCACCTGGACAAAAGGAACACCCATGTGAGAATGCTATTCATTAACTACAGCTCAGCATTCAACAACATTGTGCCCTCAAAGCTCATCACTAAGCTAAGGACCCTGGGACTGAACATCTCCCTCTGCAACTGGACCCTAGACTTCCTGACAGGCCGCCCCCAGGTGGTAAGGGTAGGTAACAACATATCTGCCGCGCTGATCCTTCACACGGGGACACTCAGGGGTGCATGCTCAGTCTCCTCCTGTACCCCCTGTTCACCCATGACTCCAACACCATCATTAAGTTTGCCAATGACATAACAGTCATTAGGCCTGATCACCGACAGCAATGAAACAGCCTATAGGGAGGAGGTCAGAGACCTGGCCGTGTGGTGCCAGTATAACAACCTCTCCCTCAACGTGATCAAGATCAATTGAGATGATCGTGGACTACAGGAAAAGGAGGGCAGAGCACGCCCCCATTCTCATCGAAGGGGCGGTAGTTGAGCAGGTTGAGAGCTTCAAGTTCCTTGGTTCCACATCACCAACAAACTTTCAGGGTCCAAACAGTCGTGAAGAGGGCACGAAAACACGTATTCCCCCTCAGGAGACTCAAAAGATATGGCATAGGTCCTCAGACTCTCAAAAAGTTCTACAGCTGCACCATCGAGAGCATCACCGTCTGGTTGCATCAATGTCTGGTATGGCAACTGCTCAGGCTCCGACAGCAACGCAAATCAAATCAAATCACATTTTTATTGGTCACATACACATGGTTAGCAGATGTTAATGTGAGTGTAGCGAAATGCTTGTGCTTCTAGTTCTGACCATGCAGTAAAATCGAAAAAGTATTCTAACAATTTCACAACAACTACCTTAAATACACAAGTGTAAAGGAATGAATAAGAATATGTACATATAAATATATGGATGAGTGATGGCCGAAAGGCATAGTAGATGGTATAGAGTACAGTATATACATATGAGATGAGTAATGTAGGGTATGTAAAAATAAAGTGGCATAGTTTAAAAGAGACTAGATACATTTATTACATCCAATTCTAAATGATTAAAGTGGCTAGAGATTTGAGTCAGTATGTTGGCAGCAGCCACTCAATGTTAGTGATGACCTCGCCTTCTGGATGATAGCGTGGTGAACAGGCAGTGGCTCGGGTGGTTGTTGTCCTTGATGATCTTTTTGGCCTTCCTGTGACATCGGGTGGTGTAGGTGTCCTGGAGGGCAGGTAGTTTGCCCCTGGTGATGTGTTGTGCAGACCTCACTACCCTCTGGAAAGCCTTATGGTTGTGTGCAGAGCAGTTGCCGTTCCAGGCGGTGATGCAGCCCAACAGGATGCTGTCGATGGTGCATCTGTAAAGGTTTGTGAGCGTTTTTGGTGACAAGCCAAATTTCTTCAGCCTCCTGACGTTGAAGAGGCGCTGTTGCGCCTTCTTCCCCATGCTGTCTGTGTGGGTAGACCATTTCAGTTTTTCCGTGATGTGTGCGCTGAGGAACTTAAACTTTCCACCTTCTCAACTACTGTCCCGTCGATGTGGATAGGGGGCTGTTCCCTCTGCTGTTTCCTGAAGTCCACGATCATCTCCTTTGTTTTTTTGACATTGAGTGTGAGGTTATTTTCCTGACACCATACTCTGAGGGCCCTCACCTCCTCCCTGTAGGCGGTCTCGTCGCTGTTGATAATCAAGCCTACCACTGTAGTGTCGTCTGCAAACTTGATGATTGAGTTGGAGGTGTACATGGCCATGCAGTCATGTGTGAACACGGAGTACAGGATAGGGCTGAGAACGCACCCTTGTGGGGCCCCATGGTTGAGGATCAGAAAGTCCAGGACCCGTCAGAAAGTCCAGGACTCAGTTGCACAGGGCGGGGTCGAGACCTTAATGACGAGTTTGGAGGGTACTATGGTGTTAAATGCTGAGCTGTAGTCGATGAACAGCTTTCCTACATAGGTATTCCTCTTGTCCAGATGGGTTAGGGCAGTGTGCAGTCTGCAGTGTGAATGCGATTGCATTGTCTGTGGACCTATTGAGGCGGTAAGCAAATTGGAGTGGGTCTAGGTAGGGTGGAGGTCATATGATCCTTGACTAGTCTCTTAAAGCACTTCAAGATGACGGAAGTGAGTGCTACGGTGCGATAGTTGTTTAGCTCAGTTACCGTAGCTTTCTTGGGAACAGGAATAGCAGACTAGGATAGGGATTGATTGAATATGTCTGTAAACACACCAGCCAGCTGGTCTGCGCATGCTCTGAGGAAGCGGCTAGGGATGCCGTCTGGGCCGGCAGCCTTGCGAGGGTTAACACGTTTAAATGTTTTACTCACGTTGGCTGCATTGAAGGAGATTCCGCAGGTTTTGGTAGCGGGCCGTGTCGGTGGCACTGTATTGTCCTCAAAGCGAGCCAAGAAGTTATTAAGTTTGTCTGGGAGCAAGACATCGGGGTTCACAATGGGGCTGGTTTTCTTTTTGTAGTCCGTGATTAACTGTAGACCCTGCCACATACCTCTCGTGTCTGAGCCTTTGAATTGTGACTTTACTTTGTCTCTATACGGACACTTAGCTTGTTTGATTGCCTTGTGGAGGGAATAGCTACACTGTTTGTATTCGGTCATGTTTCCAGTCACCTTGCCCTGATTAAAAGCAATGGTTCGCGATTTCAGTTTTGCTCAAATGCTGCCATCAATCCACGGTTTCTGGTTGGGGAAGGTTTTAATTGTCGTTTTTAGTACAACATCACCGATGCACTTGCTAATAAACTCGTTCACCGAATCAGTGTATACATCAATGTTGTTGTCCGACGCTATCCGGAACATATCCCAGTCCACGTGATCAAAGCAATCTTGAGAGGTGGAATCAGATTGGTCGGACCAGCGTTGAACAGACTTGAGCACGGGTGTTTCCTGTTTTAGTTTCTGTCTATAGGCTGGGAGCAACCAAATGGAGTCGAGGTCAGATTTGCCGAAAGGAGGGCGAGGGAGGGCTTTGTATGCACCGTGGAGGTTAGAGTAACAGTGATCCAGAATGTTTCCAGCCTAGGTCGCGCATTCGATATGCTGATAAAATTTAGGGAGCCTTGTTTTCAGATTAGCCTTGTTAAAATCCCCAGCTACAATAAATGCAGCCTCAGAATATGTGGTTTCCAGTTTACATAGAGTCCAATTAAGTTCTTTATAGTTTAGTTTCCTAAGAACACGAAGCGAGGTGACCATCTCTGTTGGCGCCGGATTACACATCAGAGGGTTGTGTGTTCGGCCCAGTACATCACTGGGGCCAAACTTCATGCCATCCAGGACCTCTATACCAGGCGGCGGCAGAGGAAGGCCCTAAAAATAGCCAAAAACTCCAGCCACCTCTGTTACAGCGGTACCAGAGTGCCATGTCTATGTCCAAAAGGCTTTTTAACACTTCTACAGCCAAGGCATAAGACACCCGAAAAGCTGATCAAATGGCCACCCGGACTATTTTCATTGTTTTTTAGTTTTTTTAAACTTTAGTTTATTATAGTAAATACTTTTCTTAACACTTTTTTAACTCAATTGTTAGTTAAGGGCTTGTAAGTAAGCATTCTACTGTAAGTTCCACACCTGTTGTATTCGGCTTATGTGACAAATACTATTTGATTTGATTTGATATGATTTGGGTGCAGGAGGAATTGGGGTGGATGAACATATAGATATAGCAGATAAAGCAGGTTTCATCCAGATTGGCCAGACCACCACACCAAGGCTGAAGTGCTCCCACCCAGCCAGCCAAGCCATGACTGACTCTTAGCAGCCTAGGGAGGGAGATTGAAGCAGTGAGAAAATCAATCCTAACTGCCTGGAATCAATAGCAATAATGGTGACGCTCTTGTTTGGCCCTGACCTTAAGCAGACAAATGACGGGAGACGAGGGGAATCCGTGGCAGGAGGAGCGAAGGACAGAAAAGTAAATCCAGTGTATCAACTTGACAAGCGCTTTTTCATGAGCTGATTCATGACTCAAAATCCTTTTTCAAATGATTCATCCGGTCATAAATAATGCATTTCAAAATTAAATTTGACCCTTTCGTCTTGATTGACACTAGAACCCCTCCAGTTACCACCGTTGATTTGCATTAGACTTTGTGTGTTAAATTCATCCTTAAACTAAATATGGACGAGGCCATTAACACAGTGGGCAGTGGGCCAATATTTGACTGACAGCAGTGTGGAAATGTACATTTTCAATGTGTTTGTCCATAGCTAACTCTGACATGCTCCTGAAGGCCAACCTTGGTCATCTGGTTTAATAAGCACCATTTTAGCTTTCATATGGAATCTCATCAACAGCATATGACACATTTAATCATGCATAATACACATCTCCTAATGACAAGACCCTAGGGAAGGTGGGCTTTCCCAACATATCGCTTATGCTCATCAGAAAAAAATGTGTCATTTCACTGGTACAGCGCTTGAAAGCATGATAATATAATAGAGAGGGAGCAGAAAGAAAAAAGCGAGAGAGGTCTGTTTGAAGAGAGAACCTGTGAACGGAGGGAGAATGGGCCCCATCAGAGTGCATTTTCCCCTCAGAACGGAGAGCAATTAGTCAACGCTCGTTAATGACTCCGACAAGTCCCACGTGGCGCAGCCCAGCTGCCTGCCTGCCGCATCGCAGCTGATCACATCTCTATTTGATTTAAATCACAATGCTGAGGGGAGTCAGTACAATATCACACAGGAAGAGCGAGAGAGAGAGAGATTGGAGGAAGAGGAGGAGGGAGGAAAAGGAAGGGTTGATGGAGAAATGATGAAAACCAACAAACATGTAGCTTTACTAAAACGTGGCTTCTTCAGAACCGCGAATGTATTACATGACAAATAAATTAGAGTAGTTGCCCCCAGGTTTGGATTTCCACTTAAGTGGAGCTATCCTATTATCTTTCTCCAGCAGCGTTTCTTTCTTTCTCTGGATCCCAGTGAACAGACTTAATGTCATATCCTTCCATTATTGACTCACTTATTTCTGTATTGCTGCTAGTGAGAATGTGGTTCTCTGACCACTATTACATTACACCGTTTCTCTGTTTCTCCTTCTGTTTTGCATCAGCAGCACGAGTGGCTGGAAACCATGACCTTTGACACAGGAAGCAATTAGGCAAGCCAGTTAAATTGAGCCATGTCTCAATTAAGTGGCTTTGCCACATTAATAGAGCGTGTAGATATTAGAGTCATGATATTGGATTCATGAAATGAGATCAATATCCTGAATATGTGACACACTTTCTCTTTGTGAAAGCTAATACTCTTTAGTGTTATATAGACATATGCCATGAACATTACAGTGGAGACAGGGGTGGGTGTTAGTAATTTCTGGCTGTACTTTTACCACCCTGTCATTGCTCTGGTCATTTCTCCTTGGGAAGCTCTGTTAGTCATTATTCTCCATGTGTCACCATTTTTTCATCAGCAAACCACCAACAGATCAACACTATTTGTGGTGTTACAGTAGTGGTACATTATTAGGTTTATTGAGTAAAAATCTGTTTTAGTTTGTTCTCCTTCAGTCCCCCAGGCCCTGGTGAGCATGAAGCAGGCAGCAGGCAGGACAGGACACATGAGTAGCTAGCTCTCTCTAGCTGTGCTTCTGTGCCACAGTGCTCTCAGGTGATCCTCTTGCTGGATCCCTTTACCGGGATCCAGGCAGCTGCCAGGGGAAGAAATCCTCATCCTCTTTCAAGTTTAGCTCCACATTAGGCTACAGTTTCAAGCACTGAAAGTATGTTTGGAGCCGGGAGGGAGGGCGGTTGGGGCAGGGGCATGCTCTGGAACCCCCGCCAGGTGGTTCAAGGAGAGGTCCCAGCTGTGGGTCTCCAGGGAGGTTCAAGGGGGGCTCTGAAAAGCTGGGGGGGTAAAGGGTCACATGGCGCCACCACCTGATCAGAGTAACTAAATCGCCGCTCATGTCTTGATTTCCCAGCGTTCTACCCTTTCATCAGACATGTGCTGCTTTAACTTTTATCCATTGAGACACAATCTCTAGCACAATCTACCACCTCTCTCAACCAAATAATTCACTAGAAGGAAAAATAAACTTTTTGATACTCATTGGTGTTTTGAGGATGTTTAAAGTTGTAGTCTGTGCTAATGTGTGATCTAAGGGATTTATGGCAATCAAATAAAATGTTTTTGTCACATGGTTGGTAAATAACAGGTATAGACTCAGAGCCCCCTTACTTACGGGCTCTTCCCAACAATGCAGAGAGAAAGAAAATAGAGAAACAATAGAAAAATAAGAAGACAAGGAATAAATACACAATGAGTAACTTGGCTACACGGGGTAGCAGTACGATGTGCAGGGGTACGAGGTAATTGCAGTAGATATTTCCAATGCCGTGCAGCCTGATGTTTTAGATGCTGCTAGTGTCTAGAGGGGTGATACAGCATAGAACAGAAATTGGAGGTGACTGCGTGGAATGCTGCACCGTAAATGCCTTGTTCCTTCCATTAGGTCCTGAGAGCTCTGTTTCACTGGGAAAACCTTGGGGAGAAAACTCACACACAAACCAGATTTCACAGAGGAATGGTTAAATGTGAAGATTCATAAACTTTGAAAATCCGTCTTGTGATTTTTTTGGGGGGGTCCAAAGTTCTAGCTTTTACATTTTTGAGTGCATAGATTTGCTCGGGCATTTTTCAAATAGTGAGGACTGGGTTGAAAAGTTAAAGTTGAAATTGATATTTATTTTTAAATAATTCTAAGCAATGTGATGCAGTCTGGTTATATTCAAGGATCTTCTGTCCCGATTAGGAGAAACAGACTCTCTCAATACAATAAGACAATAACTCAATATGAACAACTTTTTATTAGTGTGGGTGGTAAGAAAAATATATAATATTTATGTAACTTACTGATATTATACGATGCAAATTTAGTGAAAATATTTATACCGTTCTTTACATGACTGTCTTTTACTTGCACAGCATCTTTACTGATACATTTCTTAGGGCTTTAGTCTAAGGATAAGCTCCAGTGCCTGCTTTGGAAGGATTTGACACAGTAGATGGCATTGTCCCTGATAAGATGTTCCAAAACATTGCTTAACATTTCTGAATACCCACCAATAACCTTAATATTGTTACATAAACAACATATACCCTGTTAGCATCGAAATGAAATAAGATTAGTCCAATTTTTAAGCTCATATTTCTTATAGGTATTTCCTGCACTTTGGTCTGTCAATGATCCGTCCTGTAGATCTGCAGATAAGATAGAAAGGTAGTACATGTGTATTTGACTTCTCAATCACCCTGCCTATTCTTGTCTCCCCTAGTTAGAGTGTTCCAGTAATGCGACACTGTATAAATATTTGTCCAACATAACTGCACTCCCATTCAGCTGATACTGTCTCTGTAACCCTACCACAATCCCCCCCTGATCCTGCCTCGGTAACTCTATCCAAACCTGCATGGTCATTATTGATGGCCTAGTAAGTGTTACAGTTACAAACCAATTACTCAATCATTAAACTTTGATGAGCTGCTCTACAAATACACCTTGATGCCTATCAGCTTTCCTCCATTACTCTCCTTTTTACTTTCCCCATACTACAGGTATAGGCTTTTTGGTTTCCCTTTTTAATAAGTGGGAGGTGAGAATGACAGCTGGCATTCGTTTGATGTACCGGGAGACATGTCTGACAGTTCAAGAGGTAAAGAAGCCAAGAGGTGAGCGACGTGTCCCCTCCATGACTCTGGGAAATCTGGTGACCCAGTAAACTGATATGGCACCACTAAAGTGGAGAAAGAGAATACATGGTGGAGGAAAAGAGGGGGAGGAAGGAAGTAGAGTTGCCACCTCCACATGTGGTTTAACCAGCAAAGAGAAATGTTGCTTCTGTAGGTCAATGGAAGATAAAAATGACCCCTTGTGTTTCACACAAACACACACAGTTTCCCCAGACAAGCCGCTGAGACGTGCCAGACAGGTGTGTGTGTGTGTGCATCTGTGTGTTGGGGATGATGGTAATATTCCTGGCCTCACACAGAGACCGTACACAATCAGGTCATCCTCTCTCACACTTCAATCTAAGCCATGTGCTGAGAGACAAGTCGAACTTGATCCAAACAATACCAGTAACATGATTGGGGCATGGGTATAAGTGACTCAGAGTAGCAACTTGTGATTTTAGGTATGTTATTTACATAGAATGTTATGGACTTTCTATTGAATTAATCATAAATGCAATGGAAATAAAAAAATTATATTGTAGTTACAAATTGAGGAGTGGTAGGCCATATACAGTCACTTTTAAAATGATACTTAAATTGTAACCGGTGCTATGGTCAAATGAGACGAAAATAGTGCTCTTTGGCCACGCACACCAGAAAATAACCTCATACCTCCTGTACAATATGGTGGTGGATCTTGGATGTTAATGGTCTGTTTTCCTTCCACTGGTCCTGGGTACCTTGTTATGGTCAACAGCATCATGAACTCTACCAATTACCAGGACATTTTAGCCAAATACCTGGTTGACCCTGCCAGGAGGTTGAAACTTGTCCACAAGTGGATCTTCCAACAATACAATAACCACAAGCACACATCAAAATCCAACAATAAATTGTTAATTGACCACATCAATCAACCTTTTGCAATGGCAATCTCAGTCTCCGGATTTTGACAGATCGTTTTGAGAATATTTTGCATTACTTGTTAAACAACAAAAAAATTCTCTGAGCAATTGCATTGGTATAAAATAATAATAATTTTGGATGTGACTGTATGTCATAGTGTGAAGGGAATTCTGTAGAAGCCAGATCTTTAGTATAATCAGGGTGTGGACTGAAGCAGATTGACTTTCCATTACAACTCATCTGCCCCCTCAAATCCAACACACACAGACACACAGACATACACACACAGTATCAGCAGCAATATTACAGCAGGTTGCACATCCTTTAGCATATGATAAAGAGTTTTTCTAAAACGTTGCTGGAAAGCATGTAGTCATTTCTACAGTATACGGTTCTGTAGAATGTAAACAATGACAGTAGCTAGAATTGTCTCCGTTTCCTTACTGAAACTCATGTAGGTCATCAGCCTTGTCTATTTTTCCTCAACTTTGCCCTCTTCTCGTAAACGCCTACCCTCTCCTCACACTCTACTGCCCTCTTGGTGTCTTTCTGACTCGTCTGATTGACTGTTCCAATAGGGAGTACAACTGCTAAGCTGGGTGAGAAAGCGGGAGCTCCCCCAGTCTGCCTAGTCCTCTGGGGGCTACAGAGGATGAGATGTATGATCTCCATGGCCAGGGAGAGTGGGGGGAGAGGGGCTGCGAGAGCTTTATGGAGATTTATGGGTCTCCCCCAGGCCCTAATTGCCTCCGCAGCGGGTAGTCCTTGGAGGCCCATGGTGAGTCGCGGTCAACCAGCACCAGGCCTCATAATAGCTCCGGCAGGTGGGCTGACTGCATGGCACGTTGTTTACTAAGGCTTGTTATGGAGACAAATGGTGTCAGTGACTGACCAACCAGCTGACTGACCACGCAAGAGCTTCTGTGCTGGTCACATAGATAGATAGTACTTTAACTTGCCCTTTAGACAAAAAGCAGAGATGAGTCTCTGGGTTTCAGAGAGGATCCCATTATTACCCAACTTTGACCTCAAATAAAGAATCTTGGATGGCCTTATGCCTACCTAAATGTTTAAGTTGTGAGTGGAAAATACGTTGAGATTGGTGGTCTGCCGTGAATGTGAAAAGGTATACAAAAAATAAAATAGTATATACTATAATATTGGCACTCTGTTAAACTTCCGGCGCCGACAGAGATGGCCGCCTCGCTTCCCGTTCCTAGGAAACTATGCAGTATTTTGTATTTTTACGTGTTATGTCTTACGTTGTTACCCCAGGAAATCTTAGGTTTTATTACATACAGTCAGGAGGAACTATTGTATATAAGAGCAATGTCAACTCACCAACATTATGACCAGGAATACGACTTTCCCGAAGCGGGTCCTATTTTTGGTCCACCACCCAGGACAATGGATCGGATCCCAGCCGGCGACCAAAAACAACCGCGCCGCAGAAGGGGCAGATGGATCGGTCTTCTGGTCAGGCTCCGCAGACGGGCACATCGCCCACCGCTCCCGAGTATACTACTCGCCAATGTCCAGTCTCTTGACAACAAGGTAGACTAAATCCGAGCAGGGGTTGCCTTCTAGAGAGACATCAGAGATTGTAACGTTCTTTGTTTCACAGAAACATGGCTCACTCTGGATACGTTATCAGAGTCGGTACAGCCACCTGGCTTCTTCACGCATCGCGCTGACAAAAACAAACATATCTCTGGTAAGAAGAAGGGCGGGGGTGTATGCCTTATGATTAACGAGACGTGGTGTGATCATAACAACATACAGAAACTCATGTCCTTTTGTTCACCTGACCTAGAATTCCTTACAATCAAATGCCGACCGCATTATCTACCAAGAGAATTCTCTTCGATCATAATCACAGTCTTGTATATTTCTCCCCAAGCAGACACATTGACGGCCCTGAAAGAACTTCATTTGACTATGTAAACTGGAAACCACATATCCTGAGGCTGCATTTATTGTAGCTGGGGATTTTATCAAGGCTAATCTGAAAAAAAGGCTCCCTAAATTGTATCAGCATATCGAATGCGCGACCCGGGCTGGCAAAACCCTGGATCATTGTTATTCTAACTTCCGCGATGCATATAAAGCCCCCCCCCTGCCCTCCTTTCGGAAAACCTGACCACGACTCCATTTGGTTGCTCCCAGCCTATAGACAGAAACTAAAACAGGAAGCAACGCTGGTCCGACCAATCGGATTCCACGCTTCAAGATTGCTTCGATCAGGTGGACTGGAATATGTTCCGCATAGCGTCGGACAATAGCATTGATGAATACTCTGATTTGGTAAGCGATTTTTTTTGCAAGTGCATTGGTGATGTTGTACCCACAGCGTCTATTAAAACATTCCCCAACCAGAAACCGTGGATTGATGGGAGCATTTGTGCCAAACTGAAAGCGCAAACCACTGCTTTTAACCAGGGCAAGGTGACCGGAAACATGACCGAATACAAACAGTGTAGCTATTACCTCCGCAAGGCAATCAAACAAGCTATGCGTCAATACCGAGACAAAGTAGAGTCGTAATTCAACGGCTCAGACACGAGAGGTATGTGACAGGGTCTACAGTCAATCATGGACTACAAAAGTAAAACCAGCCCCGTCGAGGACCACAATGTCTTGTCTTCTTTGCTTGCTTTGAGGACAATACAGTGCCACTACCAATACCTGCGGACTCTCCTTCACTGCAGCCAACCTGACTAAAACATTTAAAAGTGTTAACTCTCGCAAGGCTGCCGGCCCAGACGACATTCCCAGCCGCGTCCTCAGAGCATGCGCAGAACAGCTGGCTGGTGTGTTTACGGACATATTTAATCAATCCCTATCCCAGTCTGCTGTTCCCACATGCTTCAAGAGGGCCACAATTGTTCCTGTTCCCAAGAAAGCTAAGCTAACTGAGCTAAATGACTATTGCCCGGTAGCACTCACTTCCGTCATCATGAAGTGCTTTGAGACACTAGTCAAGGACCATATCACCTCCATCCTACCTGACACCCTAGACCCACTCCAATTTGCTTACCGCCCCAATAGGTCCACAGACGACGCTATCGCAATCACACTGCACACTGCCCTAACCCATCTGGACAAGAGGAATACCTATATAAGAATGCTGTTCATCGACTACAGCTCAGCATTTAACACTATAGTACCCTCCAAACTCGTCATTAAGCTCGAGACCCTGGGTCTTGACCCCCGCCCTGTGCAACTGGGTCCTGGACTTCCGCCCCCAGGTGGTGAGGGTAGGTAACAACATCTCCACCCCGCTGATCCTCAACACCGGGGCCCTGCAAGGGTGCGTTCTCAGCCCTCTCCTGTACTCCCTGTTCACGACTGCGTGGCCATATACGCCTCCAACTCAATCATCAAGTTTGCAGACGCCAATACAGTGGTAGGCTTAATTACCAACAACGACGAGATGGCCTAAAGGGAGGAGGTGAGGGCCCTCAGAGTGTGGTGTCAGGAAAATAACCTCACACTCAATGTCAACAAAACTAAGGCGATGATCGTGGACTTCAGTAAACAACAGAGGGAGCACCCCCCTATCCACATCGACGGGACAGTAGTGGAGAAGGTGGAAAGTTTAAAGTACCTCGGCGTACACATCACGGACATACTGAAATGGTCCACCCACACAGACAGCGAGAAGGCACAGCAGGGCCTCTTCCACCTCAGGAGGCTCAAGAAATTCGGTTTGTCACCAAAAACACTCAAACTTTTACAGACTGTATCACCACCTATTATGGCAACTGCTCCGCCCACAACTGTAAGGCTCTCCAACGCATCATGGCAAACTACCTGCCCTCCAGTACACCTACACCACCCGATGTCACAGGAAGGTCAAACAAAGGACAACAACCACCCGAGCCACCGCCTTTTATTTCAAGGCCATCAGACTGTTAAACAGCCATCACTAACATTGAGTGGCTGCTGCCAACATACTGACTCAACTCCAGCCACTTTAATAATGGAACATTGATGTAATCAATGTATCACTAGCCACTTTAAACAATGCCACTTTATATAATGTTTACATACCCTTCATTACTCATCTCATATGTATATACTGTACTCTATACCATCGTGAGATAGGTTAGTTTTACCCTACTGATGATGTGTTGTCGCAATAGTAATTGATTGACATTTTCTTGTGGACCTAGAACCAAATACACTAAATTGGTTAATTCCTCGTTTGACAGCCAGGAACTATAGGAGCCTTCCCGATGTACATGCAACAGCAAGAAACCTATCCCAACAGAATTCACATCTTGCCTCTGCCGTTCGGCCATCGCTCATTCATGTATTTTTATGTACACATTCTTATTCCTTTACACTTGTGTGTATAAGGTAGTTGTTGTGAAATTGTTAGGTTAGATTACTTGTTAGATATTACTGCATGGTCGGAACTAGAAGCACAAGCATTTCTGTACAATATGGTGGTGGATCTTGGATGTTAATGGTCTGTTTTCCTTCCACTGGTCCTGGGGACCTTGTTAAGGTCAACGGCATCATGAACTCTACCAAGGACCAGGACATTTTAGCCAAAAACCTGTTTTTCTCTGCCAGGAGGCTGAAACTTGGCCACAAGTGGATCTTTCAGCAAGACAATGACCCCAAGCACAAATCAAAATCCACAAATAAATTGTTAATTGACCACAAAATCAACATTTTCAACACAAACATCAACACAGTCTTCTGACTTGAACCCCATTGAAAACCTGTGGTTTGAATTGAAGAGCGCAGTCCATAAGCCCAGACCCACGGATATCAAAGATCTGGAAAGATTCTGCATAAAGGAATGGTTTATCTCCCAATGTGTTCTTATATCTCATAAACCATTATAGAAAACGGCTAAGTGCCATTATCCTTGCAGGGGGAGGGTGGAGAAATGATTGAAAACAGGGGTGCCAATCATTTTGACACCTTTCTTTTTCAAATAAAATAGTATTCCTTGTTAAACTAAATATTTTTATCTGAGCAATTGTATTAGGATAAAATGATATAATTGTACTTTTTTTTCATACAATATAGCTCAGTATTTGTTCATCTTTATCAAGGATGCCAATTATTTATGTCGTGACTATATTTGTATATTTTATTCCATTGTTCCTGAGCGAAGACGGAGTGGAGAGGGAGAAGAGGGGAGAGCCTTAGGCAGGGAATGTTCGGTAGGAGTAAAAATGAATTCTGAAATACGCTTGATTCCAGACTTTGTGCCTGAAAAATAGTTACTTGCCACCTAACCAAGTAATATACAGTATGCTATAGTTAAGCAATAAGGCCAGAGGTGTGGCATATTGGCCAATATACCACGGCTAAGGGCTGTTCGTAGGCACGACGCATCGCAGAATATATTGGCCATATATCACAGACCCCAGAGGTGCCTTATTGCTATTATCAACTGGTTACCAACATAATTAGAGCTGTAAAAATATGTTTTGTGATACCAGGGGTATACGGTCTGATATACCACGGCTGTCAGCCAATCAGCATTCAGGTCTCGAACCACCCAGTTTATAATATGCTATATGACTGAACCACCTGGATTCCATCTTGTTCAAATTCGAATTTGGTCATCCTTAACTTCAGATAATGTGAGTTTTCTTAAGAAAAAAAAGTTCAGGGGAGGACAGTTGAGCTGACAGGCTCATGTTTATTACAGGAGAACATGCCTTCAGTGAGCTGCAGTGACGAGCCTCAGACAAGGCTGTCAGAGAACTCAGTAAGTGCACTAATGACTGGGAACAGCCTAGCCACTTAAAGCATGAATATTGGATATGTATAGAAGTGCATTTCCATCTGCCCAGCCCACCCACTTTCTCCATCCTCCCCTCCCTGCAGAACTGCCTGCTCCTTGAACTGAGCCGGCCCATGAAGTGGTGGAGTGGAGAGGAGGGTGTCAGGGACGATCAAGGGAGGTAGAAGGGATGAATGTACACGGATGGTGTGCGGTGGGATATAGAGAGACAGAGAAGGAGACAAATGTCTGTTCCTTTGCTCTTTAGTGTCACACTCCAATAGGTCATGTGAGAAGATGGGGATGGGGGTGGAGGGATGATGACTTTACTCAGGGCTCTACAGGACAGGGGCCCTAACCTCATCACTGCTAGTAAGAGATGATGACATGACTAAAGGCATGAGCACAGCAAACCAGGCCATTTGTTAAGGGTTGGGAGGGATGCTATGCAAACCCAGTTCTCTCCATCAGGATAATTATTTCAACTCGTTTAAACTTTAGTCACCTGACTGACTGACTGACTGACTGGCCTCCTGTATCAATCTCATACATTAAAACGGCTGGGGTTCATGGGGATGAAAACCTTTGTCATATTCCGTTTTATAGACCTTAGAAGATCGATCTAAATCCTTGTATATTCTTCTCGTGAAATCGAAACCCTGCACTGATGGAAAGACATAATGAATAGTGGAACAGGTTCTGAGAGACATCTGTCTGTCGTGTGGTATCGCCGGGGGTAGGAGATTGATACACAGAGAAAAGAACGCCTGTAATGTATTAAAACCTAGCTCTTATCCTTAGGAACACGTTGCTCAATGGAAACATTCCACGTGATCAAGTGACTGGTTGGTTTAAAGCTGCTACAGTGACGCAAGCGGTGATGGTGTTCAGCGGCCGTTGTTATTGTTTGCCATGGTTATTTCCAAGGTCCTTATGACTTCATTAATGAATTTGGAAAGGTACCATGGAAACAGAGTCAGATGTTAGAGAACGAATAGCCGATCAGATGACCATCATGTTGAGTGGATGTTCATAATCACCTCTCAGACGAGGTTCTTTAGGGAGCTGGTTTCCACGGTAATAAATGTAACTTGTGTCCATTGGACTGTGACAGCCAGGCAGACAGTACAGTATCGGCTGTGACATCCAGGAACTCTGCCGTGGGCTTGCTGACTCCTAACACTTTCAGTGCATTCCACAGCTCCTTCTAGAATAGCCTGACGCACTTCTCTCTTTTTTTTCTATTTATAGTTTTTGAGGTTAAAAAGTGCCTGCCAGCACTATCGTCTCTGTATCTGCAGTCTGACTAGTGAAACTACTGTATCTGTAGGAGTAAGAGAACTGGTAAAACATGCTGACTCTCGTCCTTTAAATGAAGTGTTCAGGCTTGAGCCCCACTGAGTTATTTGATGTTGTCAGGCAATTCCCCCATTGGAAGGTTTTCATTTCCACTGTTAGGATTTGGCTAAGCTCACACACCTGTCTACTGTACGTGACAAACCAATTACCAAGTCAGATGTGGGGCCATACTGAGTTCAGTTTCCCCCTCATCCCCTGATCAAGACGCAGTAGGGCCTCCTGTCTTGGATGTGAGCCAATGGCCTTCCAGTTACCCCACTGCTACCTCCCAATGCAAACCCCAATGGACAAAAACATTCTCCAAAGCTCATACCCCACAACACAACAAGAGTCCTCGATACTCTTTACAGGACTGTGTTCTCACGTTTAAGCCTCTACTTATGAGAGACAGAGAGACAGAGAGAGAGAGAGAGAGAGAGAGAGAGAGATTTTACTGTGAGTGATAGTGATGATAGTCATGTAGCTAGTAAGCTAGCTACAGTATACAGTATGTATGGCCCAGTTCTGGGGGGATTGGAGCCCGGTGCCGTGGGGAACCCCCTTGCCTGCCCCCCATTCCTGTGACTAATGAAGACCAGAGGAGAGGATATATGCCCCTCCATCAGTCCAGGATCAACATCACATATGTTTTGATGAGTCTATGCGCTGCCTCTGCTCTGCCGGTGCAAGATATTTTTCTGTACTAGGTCTTATCAGTGCTCCTCAGAAGGCACAGCAACACACAGAACCACATGGGTTATCACTGATTCACTGACAAGCCTCTTTCACCAGGATGTGATGCCTGCAGATACAATGAGTGTGTTGTTCATCACCGTTTCCACATTGACAGACAAGGCACTCATACTTTAACATACTGTAGCAAATGTACGTTTTGTTTATGCTGGTTGTCTGTATAGCCTATTTTATTGCTGATGTCTGGTTTAATATATTGTAGAGCTTGCTGTGGAGTTTGCACTGGAACGTTTGACTGGAGTTCCTCTACCTGATGGCTTGTGCTTGTAAGCTACATGTTGTACGCATGTGTGATGTACTTCAGTCCTTTGGCATGCTGTGTGCGTAGCTTGATGGCATTCTACACATTGAGCTGTGTTTGCATGCATGTGTTACAGTATGGTGTCTTGCTGTGTGTTAGGTACTCTCAGTGTGGGCTGAGAGAGCCAGAAACACAGGCCTCTTTCACCAGGATGTGATGCCTGCAGGTAAAATGTGTGTGTTGTTTCTCATCGTTTCCACAGTCACTGGCTAAATATATCCCCACCACTGTGTGAAGGCAGGGAAGACGCTGAGAAACAGGTAAATAAGTGCAGTGATTAACATTGTTTAATGTATACACACACAACAGTGGTGGCCAGTTGTGCGCCACTGCTAAATGCATACAGGGAAACACTTAGTATCAAGGTAGAAAGTTAACGTAAAACAAAGACAAGTAAAGATATGCAACAGGAAGAAACCAGACATCAAAGAGAGAGCTGGAGGAGGGGAGGAGCAGAGAGAGCTGGAGGAGGGGAGGAGCAGAGAGAGCTGGTGGAGGGGAGGAGCAGAGAGAACTGGTGGAGGGGAGGAGCAGAGAGAGCTGGAGGAGGGGAGGAGCAGAGAGAGCTGGTGGAGGGGAGGAGCAGAGAGAGCCGGAGGAGGGGAGGAGCAGAGAGAGCCGGAGGAGGGGAGGAGCAGAGAGAGCTGGAGGAGGGGAGGAGCAGAGAGAGCTGGAGGAGGGGAGGAGCAGAGAGAGCTGGAGGAGGGGAGGAGCAGAGAGAGCTGGTGGAGGGGAGG